>NW_027277559.1:0-300000 GCF_030028105.1 Mobula birostris
AGGTATGAGAGGTGCGCGAGAACACGGCGATATAGGGGAAATAATGAGAGGTGTGCGAAAACACAGCGATACGGGAGAATGTATCAATTGTGCGAGAAAACACAGCGATATAGGTGAAGAATTGAGAGGAGCGAAAACATAGCGATCTAGGTGAAGACATGAGAGGTGAGCAAAAACACGGCGATACAGGGGAAGCTATGAGAGGTGAGCAATAACACAGCGATAAAGCTGAATCTATGGGATGTGCACGAAAAGACAGCGATATAGGGGATGCTATGGGAGGTGCGAGAATACGCAGCGATATAGGGGACGTGATGAGATGTGCATGAAAACAGCGATATTAGAGAAGTTATGAGAGGTGCACAAAAACTCAGTGATATAGGGGAAGGTATGAAAGGTGCACGAAAACACAGCCACATAGGGGAAGGAATCGGAGGTGCGCGAAAACTGTGCGATATAGGGGAAGGTACGAGAGGTGCGCGAAGGCACAGCGATATAGGGGATGCTTTGGGAGGTGCGCGAATACACAGCGATATAAGGGACGTTATGAGATGTGCATAAAAACACGGCAATATAGGGGAAGTTATGAGAGGTACGCAAAAATACGGCAATACAGGAGAGGTTATGAGAGGTGCGTGAAAACACAGCGATATAAGGGGAGGTATGAGAGGTACACGAAAACGCAGCGATATAGGGGAAGGTATGGGAGGTGTGCGAAGGCACAGCAATATAGGGGATGGTATGGGAGGTGCATGAAAACACAGTGATAAAGGGGAAGACATGAGAGGTGCGTGAATACACAGCGATATAGGGGACGCTATTGGACGTGCGCGAAAACACAGTGATATAGGGGAAGATATGAGAGGTGTGAGAGAACATGGCGATATAGGTGAAATTATGAGAGTTGAGCGAAAACATGTTGATACAGGGAACAGTATCAAAAGTGCGAGAACACAGAGCGACATAGGGGAAGTAATGAGAGGAGTGGAGACAAAGCGATATAGGTGAAAGACATGAGAGGTGCGCGAAAACACGGCGATATAGGGGAAGCTATGTGAGGTAAGCAATAACACAGCGATAAAGTTGAATTTATGGGATGTGCGCGAAAACAGGGCGATATAGGGGAAGGTAGGAGAGGTGCGCAAAAACACAGCGATGAATGCGAAGCCATGGGAGGTGGGCGGGAAACAGGGCGATATAGGGGAAGGTATGAGCGGTGCGCGAAGGCACAGCCATATAGGGGATGCTATGGGAGGTGCGTGAATACACAGTGATATAGGAGCCGTTATGAGATGTGCATGAAAACACGGCGATATTGGGGAAGCCATGAGAGGTGTGCAAAAATACGGCGATATAGGAGAAATTATGAGAGGTGCGTGAAAACACAGCGATATAGAGGGAGGTATGAGAGGTGCATGAAAACACAGCGATTTAGTGGAAGGTATGGAAGGTGTGTGAAAACAGGGCGATATAGGGGAAGGTATGAGAGGTGCGCGAAGGCACAGCAATACAAGGGATGCTATGGGAGGTGCGCGAATACACAGCGATATAGGGGACGTTATGAGATGTGCATGAAAGCACGGCAGTATAGGGGAAGGTATAAGAACTGCGCAAAAATACAGCGAATCAAGAGAAGTTATGAGAGGTGCGTGAAAACACAGCGATATAAGGGAAGGAATGAGAGGTGCACGAAAACACAGCGATATTGGGGAAGGTATGGGAGGTGCGTGAAAACAAGGTGATATTGGGGAAGGTATGAGCGGTGTGTAAAAACACAGCATATACGGTAATGCATGAGAGGTGCGCGAAGGCACAGTGATATAGGGGATGGTATGGGAGGTGCGCAAATACACAGCGATATAGGGGACGTTATGAGATGTGCATGAAAACACGGCCATATAGAGGAAGTTATACGAGCTGCGCAAAAATACAGTGATATTCGGGAAGTTATGAGAGGTGCGTGAAAACACAGCGATATAAGGGAAGGTATGAGAGGTGCACGAAAACACAGCGATATTGGGGAAGGTATGGGAGGTGCGTGAAAACAGGGCGATATAGGGGAAGTTATGAGATGTGCGCGAAGGACAGTGACATAGGGGATGCTATGGGAGGTGCGCGAATACACAGCGATATAGGGGACGTTATGAGATGTGCATGAAAGCAGGGCAGTATAGGGGAAGGTATAAGAACTGCGCAAAAATACAGCGAATTAAGAGAAGTTATGAGAGGTGCGTGAAAACACAGCGATACAAGGGAAGGAATGAGAGGTGCACGAAAACACAGCGATATTGGGGAAGGTACGGGAGGTGCGTGAAAACAGGGCGATATAGGGGAAGTTATGAGATGTGCGCGAAGGACAGCGATATAGGGGATGCTATGAGAGGTGTGCGAAAACACCGTGAAATAGGGGAAGCCAAGAGAGGTGCGCAAAAACAGGGCAATATAGTGGAAGGTATGGGATGTGCGCGAAACCACGGCGATACAGGGGAATATATCAGAGGTGCGAGAAAACACAGCGATATAGGGGACGCTATGAGATGTGCATGAAAACACGGCCATATAGAGGAAGTTATACGAGCTGCGCAAAAATACAGTGATATTCGGGAAGTTATGAGAGGTGCGTGAAAACACAGCGATATAAGGGAAGGTATGAGAGGTGCACGAAAACACAGCGATATTGGGGAAGGTATGGGAGGTGCGCGAAAACAGGGCGATATAGGGGAAGTTATGAGAGTTGCGCGAAGGCACAGTGATATAGGGGATGCTATGAGAGGTGCGCGAAAACACCGTAATATAGGGGAAGACATGAGAGGTATGCAAAAACAAGGCGAAAAAGTGGAAACTATGGGATGTGCGCAAAACCACGGCGATACAGGGGAATGTATCAGAGGTGCGAGAAAACACAGCGATATAGGGGACGATATGGGACATGCGCAAAAAACAGTGATATAGGGGAAGGCATGAGAGGTGTGCGAGAACACGGCGATATAGAGGAAATTATGAGAGGTGTGCGAAAACACGGCGATACGGGAGAGTGTATCAGATGTGCGAGAAAACACAGCGATATAGGGGAAGTATTGAGGGGAGTGAAAAAATAGAGATCTAGGTGAAGACATGAGAGGTGCACGAAAACACGGCAATATAGGGGAAGCTATGAGAGGTGAGCAATAACACAGCGATAAAGGTGAATCTATGGAATGTGCGCGAAAAGACAGCGATATAGGGGAAGCTATGAGAGGTGCGCAAGGCACAGCGATATAGGGGATGCTATGGGAGGTGCGTGAATACACAGTGATATAGGGGACGTGATGAGATGTGCATGAAAACGCAGTGATATTAGGGAAGATATCAGAGGTGCACAAAAACACAGCGATATAGGAGAAGTTATGAGAGGTGTGCGAAAACACAGCGATATAGGGGAAAATATGAAAGGTGCACAAAAACACAGAGATATATTCGGGAAAGAATGGGAGGTGCCCAAATATACGGCGATATAGGGGACGTTATGAAATGTGCATTAAAACACAGCCATATAGGGGAAGGTATGAGAGGTGCACGAAAACGCAGCGATATAAGGGAAGGTATAGGAGGTGCGCGAAAAGAGGGCGATATAGGAGACGATATGAGATGTGCATAAAAACATGGCAATATAGGGGGAGGTATGAGAGGTGCGCATATATACGGCGACATAGGGGAAGTATGAGAGGTGCGCGAAAACTTGGCGTTACAGGGGAATGCATCAGAGGTGCCAGAAAACACAGCGATGTAGTGGAAGACATGAGAGGGTGCACGAAAACAGGGTAATATAGTGGAAAGTATGGGATGTGCGCGAAAACAGGGCCATATAGGGGAAGGTATGAGAGGTGCGCGAGAACACGGCGATATAGGGGAAATAATGAGAGGTGTGCGAAAACACAGCGATACGGGAGAATGTATCAATTGTGCGAGAAAACACAGCGATATAGGGGAAGTATTGAGAGGAGCGAAAACATAGCGATCCAGGTGAAGACATGAGAGGTGCGCGAAAACACGGCGATATGGGGGAAGCTATGAGGGGTGAGCAAAAACACGGCGATACAGGGGAAGCTATGAGAGGTGAGCAATAATACAGCGATAAAACTGAATCTATGGGACGTGCGCGAAAAGACAGCAATATAAGGAAAACTATGAGAGGTGTGCAAGGCACAGGGATATAGGGGATGCTATGGGAGGTGCGCGAATACACAGCGATACAGGGGACGTGGTGAGATGTGCATGAAAACTCAGCGATATTAGGGGAGGTATGAGAGGTGCACAAAAACTCAGTGATATAGGAGAAGTTATGAGAGGTGTGTGTAAACACAGCGATATAGGGGAAGGAATCGGAGGTGCGCGAAAATTGTGCGATATAGCAGAAGGTATGAGAGGTTCGTGAAGGCACAGCGATATAGCAGAAGGTATGAGAGGTTCGTGAAGGCACAGCGATATAGGGGATGCTATGGGAGGTGCGCGAATACACAGCGATATAGGGGACGTTATGAGATGTGCTTAAAAACACGGCAATATAGGGGAAGTTATGAGAGGTACGCAAAAATACAGTAATACAGGAGAAGTTATGAGCGGTGCGTGAAAACACAGCGATATCAGGGGAGGTATGAGAGGTGTGCGAAAACAGGGCGATATAGGGGAAGGTATGAGAGGTGTACGAGAACACAGCAATATAGGGAAAGGTATGAGAGGTGTGCGAAGTCACAGCAATATAGGGGATGGTATGGGAGGTGCACAAAAACACAGTGATATAGGGGAAGACATGAGAGGTGCGTGAAAACACAGCAATATAGCGGACGCTATTGGACGTGCGCGAAAACACAGTGATATAGGGGAAGATATGAGAGGTGTGCGAGAACACGGCGATATAGGTGAAATTATGAGAGTTGAGCGAAAGCACGTTGATACAGGGAACAGTATCAGAAGTGCGAGAACACAGAGCGATATAGGGGAAGTAATGAAAGGAGCGGAAAGACGGTGATATGGGTGAAGACATGAGAGGTGCGCGAAAACACGGCGATATAGGGGAAGCTATGAGAGGTAAGCAATAACACAGCGATAAAGTTGAAGTTATGGGATGTGCGCGAAAACGGCGATATAGGGGAAGGTATGAGAGGTGCGCAAAAACACAGCGATGTATGCGAAGCCATGGGAAGTGCACGGGAAACAGGGCGATATAGGGGAAGGTATGAGCGGTACACGACGGCACAGCGGTATAGGGGATGCAATGGGAGGTGCGTGAATACTCAGAGATATAGGAGACGTTATGAGATGTGCATGAAAACACGGCGATATTGGGGAAGCCATGAGAGGTGTGCAAAAATACGGCGATATAGGAGAAATTATGAGAGGTGCGTGAAAACACAGCGATATAGAGGGAGGTATGAGAGATGCCTGAAAACACAGCGATATAGTGGAAGGTATGGAAGGTGCGCAAAAACAGGACGAAATAGCGGAAGGTATGAGAGGTGCGCGAAGGCACAGCAATACAAGGGATGCTATGGAGTGTGCGCGAATACACAGAGATATAGGGGAAGGTATGAGAGGTGTGCGAAAACACGGCGATATAGGGTAAGCTATGAGAGCTGAGGAATAACACAGCGATCAAGGTGAAGCTACGGGAGGTGCGCCAAAACACAGCGATATAGGGGACGGTGTGAGATGTGCATGAATACACGGCGATATTAGGGAAGCCATGAGAGGTGCCTGAAAACAGAGCGATATAGTGGAAGGTATGAGAGGTGTGCAAAAACACAGCGATATAGGAGAAGTTAAGAGAGGTGCGTGAAAACACAGCAATATAGGGGAAGGTATGAGAGGAGCACAAAAACACAGCGATATCGGGGAAAGTATGGGAGGTGCGCGAAAACAGGGCGATATACGGGAATGCATGAGAGGTGCGCGAAGGCACAGTGATATACGGGATAGTACGGGGGGTGCGCAAATACACAGCGATTATGTCAACGTTATGATCTGTGCATGAAAACACATTAATATAGGGGAAGGTATGAGAGGTGCGCGAAAACAGCGATGTAGGCGAAGCTATGGGAGGTGCGCGAAAGCACAGCGATATAGGGGAAGGTATGAGATGTGCATGAAAACACAGAGATATATTCGGGAAGGAATGGAAGGTGCACAAATACACAGCGATATAGGGGACGTTATGAGATGTGCATGAAAACACAGCCATATAGGGGAAGGTATGAGAGGTGCACGAAAACGCAGCGATAAAAGGGAAGGTATAGGAGGTGCGCGAAAACAGGGCAATATAGGGGAAGGTATGAGAGGTGCACAAAGGCACAGCGATATAGGGGATGCTATGGGAGTGCGCGAAAACACAGCGATATAGGAGACGGTATGAGATGTGCATAAGAACATGGCAATATAGGGGGAGGTATGAGAGGTGCGCATATATACGGCGATATAGGGGAAAGTATGAGAGGTGCGCGAAAACTTGGCGTTACAGGGGAAAGCATCAGAGGTGCCAGAAAACACAGCGATGTAGTGGAAGACATGAGAGGTGCACGAAAACAGGGCAATATAGTGGAAGGTATGGGATGTGTGCGAAAACAGGGCCATATAGGGGAAGGTATGAGAGGTGCGCGAGAACACGGCGATATAGGGGAAATAATGAGAGGTGTGCGAAAACACAGCGATACGGGAGAATGTATCAATTGTGCGAGAAAACACAGCGATATAGGTGAAGAATTGAGAGGAGCGAAAACATAGCGATCTAGGTGAAGACATGAGAGGTGAGCAAAAACACGGCGATACAGGGGAAGCTATGAGAGGTGAGCAATAACACAGCGATAAAGCTGAATCTATGGGATGTGCACGAAAAGACAGCGATATAGGGGATGCTATGGGAGGTGCGAGAATACGCAGCGATATAGGGGACGTGATGAGATGTGCATGAAAACAGCGATATTAGAGAAGTTATGAGAGGTGCACAAAAACTCAGTGATATAGGGGAAGGTATGAAAGGTGCACGAAAACACAGCCACATAGGGGAAGGAATCGGAGGTGCGCGAAAACTGTGCGATATAGGGGAAGGTACGAGAGGTGCACGAAGGCACAGCGATATAGGGGATGCTTTGGGAGGTGCGCGAATACACAGCGATATAAGGGACGTTATGAGATGTGCATAAAAACACGGCAATATAGGGGAAGTTATGAGAGGTACGCAAAAATACGGCAATACAGGAGAGGTTATGAGAGGTGCGTGAAAACACAGCGATATAAGGGGAGGTATGAGAGGTACACGAAAACGCAGCGATATAGGGGAAGGTATGGGAGGTGTGCGAAGGCACAGCAATATAGGGGATGGTATGGGAGGTGCATGAAAACACAGTGATAAAGGGGAAGACATGAGAGGTGCGTGAATACACAGCGATATAGGGGACGCTATTGGACGTGCGCGAAAACACAGTGATATAGGGGAAGATATGAGAGGTGTGAGAGAACATGGCGATATAGGTGAAATTATGAGAGTTGAGCGAAAACATGTTGATACAGGGAACAGTATCAAAAGTGCGAGAACACAGAGCGACATAGGGGAAGTAATGAGAGGAGTGGAGACAAAGCGATATAGGTGAAAGACATGAGAGGTGCGCGAAAACACGGCGATATAGGGGAAGCTATGTGAGGTAAGCAATAACACAGCGATAAAGTTGAATTTATGGGATGTGCGCGAAAACAGGGCGATATAGGGGAAGGTAGGAGAGATGCGCAAAAACACAGCGATGAATGCGAAGCCATGGGAGGTGGGCGGGAAACAGGGCGATATAGGGGAAGGTATGAGCGGTGCGCGAAGGCACAGCCATATAGGGGATGCTATGGGAGGTGCGTGAATACACAGTGATATAGGAGCCGTTATGAGATGTGCATGAAAACACGGCGATATTGGGGAAGCCATGAGAGGTGTGCAAAAATACGGCGATATAGGAGAAATTATGAGAGGTGCGTGAAAACACAGCGATATAGAGGGAGGTATGAGAGGTGCATGAAAACACAGCGATTTAGTGGAAGGTATGGAAGGTGTGTGAAAACAGGGCGATATAGGGGAAGGTATGAGAGGTGCGCGAAGGCACAGCAATACAAGGGATGCTATGGGAGGTGCGCGAATACACAGCGATATAGGGGACGTTATGAGATGTGCATGAAAGCACGGCAGTATAGGGGAAGGTATAAGAACTGCGCAAAAATACAGCGAATCAAGAGAAGTTATGAGAGGTGCGTGAAAACACAGCGATATAAGGGAAGGAATGAGAGGTGCACGAAAACACAGCGATATTGGGGAAGGTATGGGAGGTGCGTGAAAACAAGGTGATATTGGGGAAGGTATGAGCGGTGTGTAAAAACACAGCATATACGGTAATGCATGAGAGGTGCGCGAAGGCACAGTGATATAGGGGATGGTATGGGAGGTGCGCAAATACACAGCGATATAGGGGACGTTATGAGATGTGCATGAAAACACGGCCATATAGAGGAAGTTATACGAGCTGCGCAAAAATACAGTGATATTCGGGAAGTTATGAGAGGTGCGTGAAAACACAGCGATATAAGGGAAGGTATGAGAGGTGCACGAAAACACAGCGATATTGGGGAAGGTATGGGAGGTGCGTGAAAACAGGGCGATATAGGGGAAGTTATGAGATGTGCGCGAAGGACAGTGACATAGGGGATGCTATGGGAGGTGCGCGAATACACAGCGATATAGGGGACGTTATGAGATGTGCATGAAAGCAGGGCAGTATAGGGGAAGGTATAAGAACTGCGCAAAAATACAGCGAATTAAGAGAAGTTATGAGAGGTGCGTGAAAACACAGCGATATAAGGGAAGGAATGAGAGGTGCACGAAAACACAGCGATATTGGGGAAGGTACGGGAGGTGCGTGAAAACAGGGCGATATAGGGGAAGTTATGAGATGTGCGCGAAGGACAGCGATATAGGGGATGCTATGAGAGGTGTGCGAAAACACCGTGAAATAGGGGAAGCCATGAGAGGTGCGCAAAAACAGGGCAATATAGTGGAAGGTATGGGATGTGCGCGAAACCACGGCGATACAGGGGAATATATCAGAGGTGCGAGAAAACACAGCGATATAGGGGACGCTATGGGACATGCGCAAAAAACAGTGAAATAGGGGAAGGTATGAGAGGTTTGCGAGAACACGGCAATATAGGGGAAATTGTAAGAGCTGCGCGAAAACATGGCAATACAAGAGAATGTATCAGAGGTGCGAGAAAACACAGCGATATAGGGGAAGTAATGATAGGAGCAAAAACATAACGATATACGTGAAGACATGCGAGATGCGCGAAAACACGGTGATATAGGGTAATCTATGAGAGCTCAGGAATAACACAGCGATCAAGGTGAAGCTATGGGAGGTGCGCCAAAACACAGCGATATAGGGGACGGTATGAGAGGTGTGCAAAAACACAGCAATATAGAGGAAGTTAAGAGAGGTGCGTGATAACACAGCGATATAGGGGAAGGTATGAGAGGTTCACGAAAGCACAGCGATATAGGGGATGCTATGGGAGGTGCGCGAAAACACAGCGATATAGGAGACAGTATGAGATGTGCATAAAAACATGGCGATATAGGGGGAGGTATGAGAGGTTCGCGTAAACACGGCGATATAGGGGAAAGTATGAGAGGTGTGCGAAAACTTGGCGTTACAGGGGAATGCATCAGAGGTGCCAGAAAACACAGCGTTGTAGTGGAATACATGAGAGGTGCGCGAAAACAGGGCGATATAGGAGAATCTATGAGAGGTGCGCAAAAACACAGCGATATCGGGGACACAATGGGACGTGCGCGAAAACACAGTGATATGGGGGAAGTTATGAGAGGTGTGCGAAAACACGGCGATATAGGGTAAATTATGAGAGGTGTGCGAAAACATGGCGATATGGGAGAATCTATCAGACGTGCGAGAAAACACAGCGATATAGGGGAAGTATTAAGAGGATCGAAAACATAGCGATCTAGGTGAAGACATGAGAGGTGCGCGAAAACATGGCGATATAGGGGAAGCTATGAGAGGTGAGCAAAAACACGGCGATACAGGGGAAGCTATGAGAGGTGAGCAATAACACAGCGATAAAGGTGAATCTATGGGATGTGTGTGAAAAGACAGCGATATAGGGGAAGTTATGAGAGGTGTGCGAAAACACAGCGATATAGGGGAAGGTATGAAAGGTGCACGAAAATGCAGTGATATAAGGGAAGGTATAGGAGGTGCGCGAAAACAGGGCGATATAGGGGAACGTATGAGAGGAGCACGAAGGCACAGCGATATAGGGGATGCTATGGGAGGTGCGCAAAAACACAGCAATATAGGAGACGGTATGAGATGTGCATAAAAACATGGCAATATAGGGGCAGGTATGAGAGGTGCGCGAAAACTTGGCGTTACAAGGGAATGCATCAGAGGTGCCAGAAAACACAGCGATGTAGTGGAATACATGAGAGGTGTGCGAAAACAGGGCAATATAGTGGAAGGTATGGTATGTGCACGAAAACAGGGCGATATAGGGGAAGCTATGAGAGGTGCGTGAATACACAGCGATATAGGGGACGCAATGGGACGTGCGCGAAAACACAGTGATATAGGGGAAGTTATGAGAGGTGTGCGAGAACACGGCGATATCGGTAAATTATGAGAGGTGTGCGAAAACACGGCGATACGGGAGAATGCATCAGACGTGCGAGAAAACACAGCGATATAGGGGAAGTATTGAGAGGATCGAAAACATAGCGATCTAGGTGAAGACATGAGAGGTGCGCGAAAACATGGCGATATAGGGGAAGCTATGAGAAGTGAGCAAAAACACGGCGATACAGGGGAAGCTATGAGAGGTGAGCAATAACACAGCGATAAAGGTGAATCTGTGGGATGTGCGCGAGAAGACAGCGATATAGGGGAAGGTATGAGAGGTGCACGAAGGCACAGCGATATAGGGGATGCTATGGGAGGTGCGCAAAAACACAGCGATATAGGGGAAAGTATGAGAGGTGTGCGAAAACTTGGCGTTACAGGGGAATGCATCAGAGGTGCCAGAGAACATAGCGATGCAGTGGAAGACATGAGAGGTGCGCGAAAACAGGGCAATATAGTGGAAGGTATGGGAGGTGCTCGAAAACAGGGCAATATAGGGGAAGGTATGAGCGATGCGCGAAGGCACAGCGATATAAGGGATGCTATGGGAGGTGCATGATTACACAGAGATATAGGAGCCGTTATGAGATGTGCATGAAAACACGGCGATATTGGGCAAGCCATGAGAGGTGTGCGAAAATACAGTGATATAGGGTACGGTATGGGAGGTGTACGAAAGCAGGGCGACATAGGGGAAGGTATGAGAGATGCGCGAAGGCACAGTGATATAGGGGATGCTATGGCAGTTGCGCGAATACACAGCGATATATGGGACGTTAAGAGATGTGCATGAAAACGCGGCGATATTGGAGAAATTATGAGAGGTTCGTGAAAACACAGCGATATAGGGGGAGGTATGAGAGGTGCATAAAAACACAGCAATATAGGGGAAGGTATGGAAGGAGCGCGAAAACAGGGCGATATCGGGGAAGGTATGAGAGGTGCGCGAAAGCACAGCAATATAAGGGATGCTATGGGAGGTGCGCGAATACACAGCGATATTGGGGATGTTATGAGATTTGCATGAAAACACGGCAATATAGGGGAAGGTATAAGAACTGCACAAAAATACAGCGAATTAGGAGAAGTTATGAGAGGTGCGTGAAAACACAGCGATATTGGGAAGGTATGAGAGGTGCACGAAAACACAGCGATATTGGGGAAGGTATGGGAGGTGCGTGAAAACAGGGCGATATAGGGGAAGTTATGAGATGTGCGCGAAGGACAGCGATATAGGGGATGCTATGAGAGGTGCGCGAAAACACCGTGATATAGGGGAAGACATGAGAGGTGCGCAAAAACAGGGCAATATAGTGGAACCTATGGGATGTGCGCGAAACCACGGCGATACAGGGGAATGTATCAAAGGTGCGAGAAAACACAGCGATATAGGGGACGCTATGGGACATGCGCAAAAAAACAGTGATACAGGGGAAGGTATGAGAGGTGTGCGAGAACACGGCGATATAGGGGAAATTGTAAGAGGTGCGCGAAAACATGGCAATACAGGAGAATGTATCAGAGGTGCGAGAAAACACAGCGATATAGGGGAAGTAATGATAGGAGCGAAAACATAGCGATATACGTGAAGACATGCGAGATGCGCGAAAACACGGCGATATAGGGTAAGCTATGAGAGGTGAGCAATAACACAGCGATCAAGGTGAAGCTATGGGATGTGCGCGAAAAAGCAGTGATATAGGGGAAGGTATGAGAGGTATGCGAAAACACGGCGATATAGGGTAAGCTATGAGAGGTGAGCAATAACACAGTGATCAAGGTGAAGCTATGGGATGTGCGCGAAAACAGCGATGTAGGCGAAGCTATGGGAGGTGCGCGAAAACACAGCGATACAGGGGACGGTATGAGATGTGCATGAATACACGGCGATGTTGGGGAAGCCATGAGAGGTGCCAGAAAACACAGCGATACACGGGAAGGTATGAGAGGTGTGCAAAAACACAGCGATATAGGAGAAGTTAAGAGAGGTGCGTGAAAACACAGCAATATAGGGGAAGGTATGAGAGGAGCACGAAAACAGAGTGATATCGGGGAAGGTATGGGAGGTGCGCGAAAACAGGGCGACATACGGGAATGCATGAGAGGTGCACGAAGTCACAGCGATATAGGGGATGCTATGGCAGGTGCGCGAATGCACAGAGATATAGGGGACGCTATTGGACGTGCGCGAAAACACAGTGATATAGGGGAAGATATGAGAGGTGTGAGAGAACATGGCGATATAGGTGAAATTATGAGAGTTGAGCGAAAACATGTTGATACAGGGAACAGTATCAAAAGTGCGAGAACACAGAGCGACATAGGGGAAGTAATGAGAGGAGTGGAGACAAAGCGATATAGGTGAAAGACATGAGAGGTGCGCGAAAACACGGCGATATAGGGGAAGCTATGTGAGGTAAGCAATAACACAGCGATAAAGTTGAATTTATGGGATGTGCGCGAAAACAGGGCGATATAGGGGAAGGTAGGAGAGATGCGCAAAAACACAGCGATGAATGCGAAGCCATGGGAGGTGGGCGGGAAACAGGGCGATATAGGGGAAGGTATGAGCGGTGCGCGAAGGCACAGCCATATAGGGGATGCTATGGGAGGTGCGTGAATACACAGTGATATAGGAGCCGTTATGAGATGTGCATGAAAACACGGCGATATTGGGGAAGCCATGAGAGGTGTGCAAAAATACGGCGATATAGGAGAAATTATGAGAGGTGCGTGAAAACACAGCGATATAGAGGGAGGTATGAGAGGTGCATGAAAACACAGCGATTTAGTGGAAGGTATGGAAGGTGTGTGAAAACAGGGCGATATAGGGGAAGGTATGAGAGGTGCGCGAAGGCACAGCAATACAAGGGATGCTATGGGAGGTGCGCGAATACACAGCGATATAGGGGACGTTATGAGATGTGCATGAAAGCACGGCAGTATAGGGGAAGGTATAAGAACTGCGCAAAAATACAGCGAATCAAGAGAAGTTATGAGAGGTGCGTGAAAACACAGCGATATAAGGGAAGGAATGAGAGGTGCACGAAAACACAGCGATATTGGGGAAGGTATGGGAGGTGCGTGAAAACAAGGTGATATTGGGGAAGGTATGAGCGGTGTGTAAAAACACAGCATATACGGTAATGCATGAGAGGTGCGCGAAGGCACAGTGATATAGGGGATGGTATGGGAGGTGCGCAAATACACAGCGATATAGGGGACGTTATGAGATGTGCATGAAAACACGGCCATATAGAGGAAGTTATACGAGCTGCGCAAAAATACAGTGATATTCGGGAAGTTATGAGAGGTGCGTGAAAACACAGCGATATAAGGGAAGGTATGAGAGGTGCACGAAAACACAGCGATATTGGGGAAGGTATGGGAGGTGCGTGAAAACAGGGCGATATAGGGGAAGTTATGAGATGTGCGCGAAGGACAGTGACATAGGGGATGCTATGGGAGGTGCGCGAATACACAGCGATATAGGGGACGTTATGAGATGTGCATGAAAGCAGGGCAGTATAGGGGAAGGTATAAGAACTGCGCAAAAATACAGCGAATTAAGAGAAGTTATGAGAGGTGCGTGAAAACACAGCGATATAAGGGAAGGAATGAGAGGTGCACGAAAACACAGCGATATTGGGGAAGGTACGGGAGGTGCGTGAAAACAGGGCGATATAGGGGAAGTTATGAGATGTGCGCGAAGGACAGCGATATAGGGGATGCTATGAGAGGTGTGCGAAAACACCGTGAAATAGGGGAAGCCATGAGAGGTGCGCAAAAACAGGGCAATATAGTGGAAGGTATGGGATGTGCGCGAAACCACGGCGATACAGGGGAATATATCAGAGGTGCGAGAAAACACAGCGATATAGGGGACGCTATGGGACATGCGCAAAAAACAGTGAAATAGGGGAAGGTATGAGAGGTTTGCGAGAACACGGCAATATAGGGGAAATTGTAAGAGCTGCGCGAAAACATGGCAATACAAGAGAATGTATCAGAGGTGCGAGAAAACACAGCGATATAGGGGAAGTAATGATAGGAGCAAAAACATAACGATATACGTGAAGACATGCGAGATGCGCGAAAACACGGTGATATAGGGTAATCTATGAGAGCTCAGGAATAACACAGCGATCAAGGTGAAGCTATGGGAGGTGCGCCAAAACACAGCGATATAGGGGACGGTATGAGAGGTGTGCAAAAACACAGCAATATAGAGGAAGTTAAGAGAGGTGCGTGATAACACAGCGATATAGGGGAAGGTATGAGAGGTTCACGAAAGCACAGCGATATAGGGGATGCTATGGGAGGTGCGCGAAAACACAGCGATATAGGAGACAGTATGAGATGTGCATAAAAACATGGCGATATAGGGGGAGGTATGAGAGGTTCGCGTAAACACGGCGATATAGGGGAAAGTATGAGAGGTGTGCGAAAACTTGGCGTTACAGGGGAATGCATCAGAGGTGCCAGAAAACACAGCGTTGTAGTGGAATACATGAGAGGTGCGCGAAAACAGGGCGATATAGGAGAATCTATGAGAGGTGCGCAAAAACACAGCGATATCGGGGACACAATGGGACGTGCGCGAAAACACAGTGATATGGGGGAAGTTATGAGAGGTGTGCGAAAACACGGCGATATAGGGTAAATTATGAGAGGTGTGCGAAAACATGGCGATATGGGAGAATCTATCAGACGTGCGAGAAAACACAGCGATATAGGGGAAGTATTAAGAGGATCGAAAACATAGCGATCTAGGTGAAGACATGAGAGGTGCGCGAAAACATGGCGATATAGGGGAAGCTATGAGAGGTGAGCAAAAACACGGCGATACAGGGGAAGCTATGAGAGGTGAGCAATAACACAGCGATAAAGGTGAATCTATGGGATGTGTGTGAAAAGACAGCGATATAGGGGAAGTTATGAGAGGTGTGCGAAAACACAGCGATATAGGGGAAGGTATGAAAGGTGCACGAAAATGCAGTGATATAAGGGAAGGTATAGGAGGTGCGCGAAAACAGGGCGATATAGGGGAACGTATGAGAGGAGCACGAAGGCACAGCGATATAGGGGATGCTATGGGAGGTGCGCAAAAACACAGCAATATAGGAGACGGTATGAGATGTGCATAAAAACATGGCAATATAGGGGCAGGTATGAGAGGTGCGCGAAAACTTGGCGTTACAAGGGAATGCATCAGAGGTGCCAGAAAACACAGCGATGTAGTGGAATACATGAGAGGTGTGCGAAAACAGGGCAATATAGTGGAAGGTATGGTATGTGCACGAAAACAGGGCGATATAGGGGAAGCTATGAGAGGTGCGTGAATACACAGCGATATAGGGGACGCAATGGGACGTGCGCGAAAACACAGTGATATAGGGGAAGTTATGAGAGGTGTGCGAGAACACGGCGATATCGGTAAATTATGAGAGGTGTGCGAAAACACGGCGATACGGGAGAATGCATCAGACGTGCGAGAAAACACAGCGATATAGGGGAAGTATTGAGAGGATCGAAAACATAGCGATCTAGGTGAAGACATGAGAGGTGCGCGAAAACATGGCGATATAGGGGAAGCTATGAGAAGTGAGCAAAAACACGGCGATACAGGGGAAGCTATGAGAGGTGAGCAATAACACAGCGATAAAGGTGAATCTGTGGGATGTGCGCGAGAAGACAGCGATATAGGGGAAGGTATGAGAGGTGCACGAAGGCACAGCGATATAGGGGATGCTATGGGAGGTGCGCAAAAACACAGCGATATAGGGGAAAGTATGAGAGGTGTGCGAAAACTTGGCGTTACAGGGGAATGCATCAGAGGTGCCAGAGAACATAGCGATGCAGTGGAAGACATGAGAGGTGCGCGAAAACAGGGCAATATAGTGGAAGGTATGGGAGGTGCTCGAAAACAGGGCAATATAGGGGAAGGTATGAGCGATGCGCGAAGGCACAGCGATATAAGGGATGCTATGGGAGGTGCATGATTACACAGAGATATAGGAGCCGTTATGAGATGTGCATGAAAACACGGCGATATTGGGCAAGCCATGAGAGGTGTGCGAAAATACAGTGATATAGGGTACGGTATGGGAGGTGTACGAAAGCAGGGCGACATAGGGGAAGGTATGAGAGATGCGCGAAGGCACAGTGATATAGGGGATGCTATGGCAGTTGCGCGAATACACAGCGATATATGGGACGTTAAGAGATGTGCATGAAAACGCGGCGATATTGGAGAAATTATGAGAGGTTCGTGAAAACACAGCGATATAGGGGGAGGTATGAGAGGTGCATAAAAACACAGCAATATAGGGGAAGGTATGGAAGGAGCGCGAAAACAGGGCGATATCGGGGAAGGTATGAGAGGTGCGCGAAAGCACAGCAATATAAGGGATGCTATGGCAGGTGCGCGAATACACAGCGATATTGGGGATGTTATGAGATTTGCATGAAAACACGGCAATATAGGGGAAGGTATAAGAACTGCACAAAAATACAGCGAATTAGGAGAAGTTATGAGAGGTGCGTGAAAACACAGCGATATTGGGAAGGTATGAGAGGTGCACGAAAACACAGCGATATTGGGGAAGGTATGGGAGGTGCGTGAAAACAGGGCGATATAGGGGAAGTTATGAGATGTGCGCGAAGGACAGCGATATAGGGGATGCTATGAGAGGTGCGCGAAAACACCGTGATATAGGGGAAGACATGAGAGGTGCGCAAAAACAGGGCAATATAGTGGAACCTATGGGATGTGCGCGAAACCACGGCGATACAGGGGAATGTATCAAAGGTGCGAGAAAACACAGCGATATAGGGGACGCTATGGGACATGCGCAAAAAAACAGTGATACAGGGGAAGGTATGAGAGGTGTGCGAGAACACGGCGATATAGGGGAAATTGTAAGAGGTGCGCGAAAACATGGCAATACAGGAGAATGTATCAGAGGTGCGAGAAAACACAGCGATATAGGGGAAGTAATGATAGGAGCGAAAACATAGCGATATACGTGAAGACATGCGAGATGCGCGAAAACACGGCGATATAGGGTAAGCTATGAGAGGTGAGCAATAACACAGCGATCAAGGTGAAGCTATGGGATGTGCGCGAAAACAGCGATGTAGGCGAAGCTATGGGATGTGCGCGAAACCACGGCGATACAGGGGAATGTATCAGAGGTGCGAGAAAACACAGCGATATAGGGGACGCTATGGAACATGCGCAAAAAAGCAGTGATATAGGGGAAGGTATGAGAGGTATGCGAGAACACGGCGATATAGGGGAAATTGTAAGAGGTGCACGAAAACATGGCAATACAGGAGAATGTATCAGAGGTGCGAGAAAACACAGCGATATAGGGGAAGTAATGATAGGAGCGAAAACATAGCGATATACGTGAAGACATGCGAGATGCGCGAAAACACGGCGATATAGGGTAAGCTATGAGAGGTGAGCAATAACACAGCGATCAAGGTGAAGCTATGGGATGTGCGCGAAAACAGCGATGTAGGCGAAGCTATGGGAGGTGCGCGAAAACACAGCGATACAGGGGACGGTATGAGATGTGCATGAATACACGGCGATGTTGGGGAAGCCATGAGAGGTGCCAGAAAACACAGCGATACACGGGAAGGTATGAGAGGTGTGCAAAAACACAGCGATATAGGAGAAGTTAAGAGAGGTGCGTGAAAACACAGCAATATAGGGGAAGGTATGAGAGGAGCACGAAAACAGAGTGATATCGGGGAAGGTATGGGAGGTGCGCGAAAACAGGGCGACATACGGGAATGCATGAGAGGTGCACGAAGTCACAGCGATATAGGGGATGCTATGGCAGGTGCGCGAATGCACAGAGATATAGGGGACATTATGAGATGTGCATGAAAACACGGCAATATAGGGGAAGGTATTGGAGCTGCGCAAAAATACAGCGATATAGGAGAAGTTATGAGGGGTGCGTGAAAACACAGCGATATAAGGGAAGGTAGGAGAGGTGCACGAAAACACAGCGATATAGGGGAAGGAATGGGAGATGCACGAAAACAGGGCGATATAGGGGAAGGTATGAGAGGTGCGCGAAGGCACAGCGATATAGGGGATACTATGGGAGGTGCGTGAATGCACAGCGATGTAGGGGACGTGATGAGATGTGCATGAAAATGCAACGATATTAGTGAAGGTATGAGAGGTGCACAAAAACACTGCGATATAGGGGAAGGTATGAGAGGTGTGCGAAAACATGGCGATACGGGAGAATGTATCAATTGTGCGAGAAAACACAGCGATATAGGGGAAGTATTGAGAGGAGCGAAAACATAGCAATCTAGGTGAAGACATGAGAGGTGAGCAAAAACATGGCGATACAGGGGAAGCTATGAGAGGAGATCAATAACACAGCGATAAAGGTGAATCTATGGGATGTGCGCGAAAAGACAACAATATAGGGGAAGCTATGAGAGGTGCGCAAGTCACAGCGATATAGGGGAATGCGATGGGAGGTATGTGAATATACAGCGATATAGGGGACGCTATGAGAGGTGCGTGAAAACACAGCGATATAGGGGGAGATATGAGAGGTACACAAAATCACAGCGATAAGGGGAAGGTATGGGAGGTGCTCGAAAACAAGGCGATATAGAGGAAGGTATGAGAGGTGTGCAAAGGCACAGCAATATAGGGTTTGCTATGGGAGGTGTGCGAAAACACAGTTATATAGGGGAAGACATGAGAGGTGCGCGAAAACAGGGCAATATTGTGGAAGCTAGGCGATGTACGTGATAACAGGGCGATATTGGGGAAGTTATGAGAGGTGCGCGAAAACACAGTGATATAGGGGAAGCTATGGGACATGCGCAAAAAAACAGTGATATGGGGAAGGTATGAGAGGTGTACGTGAACACGGCGATATAGGGGAAATTGTAAGAGGTGCGCGAAAACATTGCAATACAGGAGAATGTATCAGAGGTGCGAGAAAACACAGCGATATAGGGGAAGTAATGATAGGAGCGAAAACATAGTGATATAGGTGAAGACATGCGAGGTGCGTGAAAACACAACGATATAGGGTAAGCTATGAGAGGTGAGCAATAACACAGCGATCAAGGTGAAGCTATTGGATGTGCGTGAAAACAGCGATGTAGGCGAAGCTATGGGAGGTGCGCGAAAACACAGCGATATAGGGGACGGTATGAGATGTGCATGAATACACGGCGATATTGGGGAAGCCATGAGAGGTGCCTGAAAACACAGCGATATAGGGGAAGGTATGAGAAGAGCACGAAAACACAACGATATCGGGGAAGGTATGGGAGGTGCATGAAAACAGGGCGATATAGGGGAATCTATGAGTGATGAGCAAAAACACGGTGATACAGGGGAAGCTATGAGAGGTGAGCAATAAAACAGCGATAAAGGTGAATCTATGGGATGTGCGCAAAAAGACAGCGATATAGGGGAAGGTATGAGAGGTGTGCAAGGCACAGCGATATAGGGGATGCTATGGGAGGTACGTGAATACACAGCGATATAGGGGACGTGATGAGATGTGCATGAAACTGCAGTGATATTAGGAAAGGTATGAGAGGCGCACAAAAACACAGCGATATAGTAGAAGCTATGAGAGGTGTGTGAAAACACAGTGATACAGGGGAAGGTATGAAAGGTGCACGAAAACACAGCGATATAGGGGAAGGAATGGGAGATGCACAAAACCAGGGCGATATAGGGGAAGGTTTGAGAGGTGCGCGAAGGCACAGCGATATAGGGGATACTATGGGAGGTGCGTGAATGCACAGCGATATAGGGGACGTGATGAAATGTGCATGAAAATGCAACGATATTAGTGAAGGTATGAGAGGTGCACAAAAACACAGCGATATAGGAGAAGGTATGAGACGTGCGCGAAAGCACAGCGATAAACGGGACGGTATGAGATGTGCATGAATACTCAGCGATAGACGGGAAACCATGAGAGGTGTGCGAAAAACACAGCAATATAGGGGAAGCCATGAGAGGTGCGTGAAAACACAGTGATATAGGTGAAGGTATGAGAGGAGTGCGAAAACAGGGCGATATAGGGGAAGTTATGAGAGATGCGTGAAAATCCAGCAATATAGGGGACGTTATGAGATATGCATGAAAACACGGCGATATAGGGGAAGGTATGAGGGGTGCGTGAAGGCAGAGCGATACAGGGAATGTTATGGGAGGTGCACGAATACACAGGGAAATAGGGGACGTTATGAGATGTGCATGAAAACACAGCGATATAAGGGAGGGTATGAGAAGTTCACGAAAATGCAGCGATATAGGAGAAGTTAAGAGAGGTGCGTGAAAACACAGCGATATAGGGGAAGGTATGAGAGGTGCGCGAAAACATAGCAATATAGGGGACGGTATGAGATGTGCATGAATACACGGCGATATCAGGGAAGCCATCAGAGGTGCGAGAAAACACAGCGATATAGGGGACGTTATAAAATGTGCATAAAAACACGGCGTTATAGGGGAAGGTATGAGAGGTGTGCAAAAACACAGCGATATAGGAGAAGTTAAGAGAGGTTCGTGAAAACACAGCGATATAGGGGAAGCTATGAGAGGTGCGCAAGGCACAGCGATATAGGAGAAGTTATGAGAGGTGCGTGAAAACACAGCAATATAGGGGAAGGTATGAGAGGAGCACGAAAACAGAGTGATATCGGGGAAGGTATGGGAGGTGCGCGAAAACAGGGCGACATACGGGAATGCATGAGAGGTGCGCGAAGGCACAGTGATATAGGGGATGGTATGGGAGGGTGCAAATACACAGCGATATAGGGGACGTTATGAGATGTGCATGAAAACACATCAATATAGGGGAAGGTATGAGATGAGCACAAAAATACATCAATATAGGGGAAGGTATGAGAGGTGCGCGAAAACAGCGATGTAGGCGAAGCTATGGGAGGTGCGCGAAAGCACAGCGATATAGGGGAAGGTATGAGATGTGCATGAATACACGGCGATAGTCGGGAAGCCATAAGAGGTCTGCGAAAACACAGCGATATAGGGGAAGGTATGAGAGCTGCGTGAAAACACAGTGATATAGGGGAAGGTATGAGAGGTGCGTGAAAACCTAGAAACATTGGGGACGTTATGAGATGTGCATGAAACCACGGTGAATTTGGGGAATGCATGAGAGGTGCGCGAAGGCACAGTGATATAGGGCATAGTATGGCAGGTGCGCGAATTCATAGCGATATAGGGGAAGGTATGAGATGTGCGCAAAAATGCTTCGATATAGGGTAAGGTATGAGAGGTGCACGAAAACAGCGATGTAGGCGAAGCTATGGGAGGTGCGCGAAAACACAGCGATACAGGGGAAGGTATGAGATGTGCATGAATACACGGCGATAGTTGGGAAGCCATGAGAGGTGTGCAAAAACACAGCGATATAAGGGAAGGTATGAGAGCTGCGTGAAAACACAGTGATATTGGGGAAGGTATGAGAGGAGCGTGAAAACAGGGCGATATAGGGGAAGTTATGAGAGGTGCGTGAAAACCCAGCGACATTGGGGACATTATGAGATGTGCATGAAAACACGGTGATATTGGGGAAGGTATGAGAGGTGTGCAGAAACACAGCGATATAGGGGAAGGTATGAGAGGTGCGCAATGCACAGCGATATAGGGGATGCTATGGGAGGTGCGTGAATACACAGCGATACAGGGGACGTTATGAGATGTGCATGAAAACACATCAATATAGGGGAAGGTATGAGATGTGCACAAAAATACATCAATATAGGGGAAGGTATGAGATGTGCATGAATACACGGCGATAGTTGGGAAGCCATGAGAGGTGTGCAAAAACACAGCGATATAAGGGAAGGTATGAGAGCTGCGTGAAAACACAGTGATATTGGGGAAGGTATGAGAGAAGCGTGAAAACAGGGCGATATAGGGGAAGTTATGAGAAGTGCGTGAAAACCCAGCGACATTGGGGACATTATGAGATGTGCATGAAAACACCGTGATATTGGGGAAGGTATGAGAGGTGTGCAGAAACACAGCGATATACGGGAATGCATGAGAGGTGCGCGAAGGCACAGTGATATAGGGGATGGTATGGGAGGTGCGCGAATACACAGCGATATAGGGGACGTTATGAGATGTGCGCAAAAATACATCGATATAGGGGAAGGTATGAGAGGTGCGCGAAAACACAGCGATATAGGGAAAGCTATGAGATGTGCATGAATACACGGCGATAGTCGGGAAGCAATGAGAGGTGTGCGAAAACACAGCGATATAGGGGAAGGTATGAGAGGTGCGCAAAAAGACAGCGATATAGGAGAAGGTATGAGAGGTGCACGAAAACACAGCGATATCGGGGAAGGTATGGGAGCTGCGCGAAAACAGGGCAATATAAGGGAAGGTATGAGAGGTGCACTAAAACACAGCGATACAGGGGAAGGAATGGGAGGTATGCAAAAACAGGGCGATATAGGGGAAGGTATGAGAGGTGCGCGAAGGCACACGATATACAGGATGCTATGGGAGGTGCGCGAAAACATGGCGATATAGGGAAAGGTATGAGAGATGTCCGAAAACACAGCGATATAGGGGACGCTATGGGACGTGCGCGAAAACACAGTGATTTAGGAGAAGGTATGAGAGGTGTGCGAGAATACAGCGATGTAGGGGAAATTATGAGAGGTGCGTGACAACACAGCGATACAGGGGAATGTATCAGAGGTGTGAGAAAACACAGCGATATAATGGAAGTAATGACAGGAGCGAAAACATAGCGATATAGGTGAAGGCATGAGAAGTGCGTGAAAACACAGTGATATAGGGGAAGCTATGAGAGGTGAGCAATAACACAGCGATAAAGATGAAGCTATGGGATGTGCGCAAAAAGACAGCGATATAGGGGAAGGTATGAGAGGTGCGCGAAAACACAGCGACGTGGGCGTAGCTATGGGAGGTGCGCGAAAGCACAGCGATATAAGGGACGGTATGAGATGTGCATGAATACACGGCAATATTGGGGAAGCCATGAGAGATGCGTGAAAACACAGCGATATAGGAGAAGGTATGAGAGGTGCACGAAAACGCAGCGATATAGAGGAAGGTATGGGAGGTGCGCGAAAACACAGTGATATAGGGGAAGACATGAGAGGTGCTCGAAAACAGGGCTATATAGTGGAAGCTATGGGATATGCGTGAAAACATGGTGATACAGGGAAAGGTATGAGAGGTGCCCGAAAACACAGCGATACAGGGGATGCTATTGGACGTGCGCGAAAACACACTGATATAGTGGAAGGTGTGCAAGAACATGGCTATATAGGGGAAATTATGCGATGTCCGCGAAAACACAGTGATATAGGGGAAGACATGAGAGGTGCTCGAAAACAGGGCAATATAGTGGAAGGCATGGTATGTGCACGAAAACAGGGCGATATAGGGGAAGCTATGA
Organism: Mobula birostris; assembly: GCF_030028105.1. Taxonomy (NCBI): domain Eukaryota; kingdom Metazoa; phylum Chordata; class Chondrichthyes; order Myliobatiformes; family Myliobatidae; genus Mobula; species Mobula birostris. Next base: position 24,182 of record NW_027277559.1, read on the forward strand.
GAGGTGCGCGAAAACACAGCGATATAGGGGACGCAATAGGACGTGCGCGAAAACACAGTGATATAGGGGAAGTTATGAGAGGTGTGCGAGAAAACGGCGATATCGGGTAAATTATGAGAGGTGTGCAAAAACACGGCGATACGGGAGAATGTATCAGACGTGCGAGAAAACACAGCGATATAGGGGAAGTATTGAGAGGATCGAAAACATAGCGATCTAGGTGAAGACATGAGAGGTGGGCGAAAACATGGCGATATAGGGGAAGCTATGAGAGGTGAGCAAAAACACGGCGATACAGGGGAAGCTATGAGAGGTGAGCAATAACACAGCGATAAAGGTGAATCTATGGGATGTGCGCGAAAAGACAGCGATATAGGGGAAGGTATGAGAGGTGCACGAAGGCACAGCGATATAGGGGATGCTATGGGAGGTGCGCAAAACCACAGCGATATAGGGGAAAGTATGAGAGGTGCGCGAAAACTTGGCGTTACAGGGGAATGCATCAGAGGTGCCAGAGAACATAGCGATGTAGTGGAAGACATGAGAGGTGCGCGAAAACAGGGCAATATAGTGGAAGGTATGGGATGTGCGCGAAAACAGGGCGATATAGGGGAAGGTATGAGAGGTGCGCGAAGGCACAGCGATATAGGGGAAGGTATGGGAGGTGCTCGAAAACACGTTGATACAGGGAACTGTATCAGAAGTGCGAGAACACAGTGCGATATAGGGGAAGTAATGAGAGGAGCGGAAACACAGCATGTAGGTGAAGAAATGAGAGGTGCGCGAAAACACGGCGATATAGGGGAAGGTATGAGAGGTGCGCAAAAACACAGCGATGTAGGCGAAACCATGGGAGGTGCACGGGATACAGGGCGATATAGGGAAAGGTATGAGAGATGCGCGAAGGCACAGTGATATAGGGGATGCTATGGCAGTTGCGCGAATACACAGTGATATATGGGACGTTAAGAGATGTGCATGAAAACGCGGCGATATTGGAGAAGCCATGAGAGGAGCGCAAAAATACGGCGATATAGGAGAAATTCTGAGAGGTGCGTGAAAATACAGCGATATAGGGGGAGGTATGAGAGGTGCATAAAAACACAGCAATATAGGGGAAGGTATGGAAGGAGCGCGAAAACAGGGCGATATCGGGGAAGGTATGAGAGGTGCGCGAAAGCACAGCAATATAAGGGATGCTATGGGAGGTGCGCGAATACACAGCGATATAGGGGATGTTATGAGATGTGCATGAAAACACGGCAATATAGGGGAAGGTATAAGAACTGCGCAAAAATACAGCGAATTAGGAGAAGTTATGAGAGGTGCGTGAAAACACAGCGATATAAGGGAAGGTATGAGAGGTGCACGAAAACACAGCGATATTGGGGAAGGTATGGGAGGTGCGTGAAAACAGGGCGATATAGGGGAAGTTATGAGATGTGCGCGAAGGACAGTGATATAGGGGATGCTATGAGAGGTGCGCGAAAACACAGCGATATAGGGGATGGTATGAGTTGTGCATGAATACACGGCGATATTGGGGAAGCCATGAGAGGTGCCAGAAAACACAGCGATATACGGGAAGGTATGAGAGGTGTGCAAAAACACAGCGATATAGGAGAAGTTAAGAGAGGTGCGTGAAAACACAGCAATATAGGGGAAGGTATGAGAGGAGCACGAAAACAGAGTGATATCGGGGAAGGTATGGGAGGTGCACGAAAACAGGGCGACATACGGGAATGCATGAGAGGTGCGCGAAGGCACAGTGATATAGGGGATGGTATGGGAGGGCGCAAATACACAGCGATATAGGGGACGTTATGAGATGTGCATGAAAACACATCAATATAGGGAAAGGTATGAGATGTGCACAAAAATACATCGATATAGGGGAAGGTATGAGAGGTGCGCGAAAACAGCGATGTAGGCGAAGCTATGGGAGGTGCGCGAAAGCACAGCGACATAGGGGAAGGTATGAGATGTGCATGAATACACGGCGATAGTCGGGAAGCCATAAGAGGTCTGCGAAAACACAGCGATATAGGGGAAGGTATGAGAGCTGCGTGAAAACACAGTGATATAGGGGAAGGTATGAGAGGTGCGTGATAACCTATCGACATTGGGGACGTTATGAGATGTGCATGAAACCACGGTGAATTTGGGGAAGGTATGAGAGGTGTGCAAAAACACAGCGGTATACGGGAATGCATGAGAGGTGCGCGAAGGCACAGTGATATAGGGCATGGTATGGCAGGTGCGCGAATTCATAGCGATATAGGGGAGGGTATGAGATGTGCGCAAAAATACTTCGATATAGGGTAAGGTATGAGAGGTGCACGAAAACAGCGATGTAGGCGAAGCTATGGGAGGTGCGCGAAAACACAGCGATATAGGGGAAGGTATGAGATGTGCATGAATACACGGCGATAGTCGGGAAGCCATGAGAGGTGTGCAAAAGCACAGCGATATAGGGGAAGGTATGAGAGCTGCGTGAAAACACAGTGATATTGGGGAAGGTATGAGAGGAGCGCGAAAACAGGGCGCTATAGGGGAAGTTATGAGAGGTGCGTGAAAACCCAGCGACATTGGGGACATTATGAGATGTGCATGAAAACACGGTGATATTGGGGAAGGTATGAGAGGTGTGCAGAAACACAGCGATATACGGGAATGCATGAGAGGTGCGCGAAGGCACAGTGATATAAGGGATGGTATGGGAGATGCGCGAATACACAGCGATATAAGGGACGTTATGAGATGTGTGCAAAAATACATCGATATAGGGGAAGGTATGAGAGGTGCGCGAAAACACAGCGATATAGGGAAAGCTATGAGATGTGCATGAATACACGGCGATAGTCGGGAAGCCATGAGAGGTGTGCGAAAACACAGCGATATAGGGGAAGGTATGAGAGGTGCGCAAAAAGACAGCGATATAGGAGAAGGTATGAGAGGTGCACGAAAACACAGCGATATAGAGGAAGGTATGGGAGGTGCGCGAAAACACAGTGATATAGGGGAAGACATGAGAGGTGCTCGAAAACAGGGCTATATAGTGGAAGCTATGGGATATGCGCGAAAACATGGCGATACAGGGAAAGGTATGAGAGGTGACCGAAAACACAGCGATACATGGGATGCTATGGGACGTGAGCGAAAACACACTGATATAGTGGAAGGTATGAGAGGTGTGCAAGAACATGGCTATATGGGGAAATTATGCGATGTCCGCGAAAACACGGCGATATATGAGAAGTTATGAGAGGTGAGTGAAAACACAGCGATATAGGGGAAGGTGTGAAGGTATGAGAGGTGCACGAAAACACAGCTATATAGGGGAAGGTATGAGAGGTGCGTGAAGGCACAGTGATATAGGGGACGGTATGAGATGTGCATGAAAACATGGAGATATCGGGGAAGAAATGAGAGATGTGTGAAAATACTGCGATATAGGGGAAAGTATGAGAGGTGCGCAAAAACACGACGATACAGGGGAATGCATCAGAGGTGCGAGAAAACACAGCGATATAGGGGAAGTTATGAGAGAAGCAAAAACACAGCGATACAGGGGAGACATGAGAGGTGCACGAAAACAGGGCAATATAGTGAGAGCTATGGGATGTGCATGAAAACAGGGCGATATAGGGGAAGGTATGAGAGCTGCGCGAGAACACAGTGATATAGAGGAAAGTAGGAGAGGTGCGCTAAAACTTGGCGTTATAGGGGAATGCATCAGAGGTGTGAGAAAACACAGCGATATAGGGGAAGACATGGGAGGTGCGCGAAAACAGGGCAATATAGTGGAAGCTATGGGACGTGCGCGAAAACACAGTGGTATAGGGGATGGTATGAGAGGTGTGCGAGAACACGGCGATATAGGCGAAATTATGAGAGGTGCGCGAAAGCACGGCGATACAGGAGAATATATCAGATGTGCAAGAAAACACAGCGATATAGGGGAATTAATGAGAAGAGCGAAAACATAGCGATCTTGGTGAAGACATGAGAGGTGCGCGAAAACACGGCGATATAGGGGAATCTATGAGAGGTGAGCAATAACACAGCGATAAAGGTGAAGCTATGGGATGTGCGCGAAAAGACAGCGATATAGGGGACGTTAAGAGATGTGCACGAAAACACGGCGATATTGGGGAAGCCATGAGAGGTACACAAAAATACAACGATATAGGAGAAGTTATGAGAGGTGCGTGAAAACACAGCGATATAGGGGGAGGTATGAGAGGTGCACGAAAACACAGCGATATAGGGGAAGGTATGGGAGGTGCGCGAAAACAGGGCGATATAGGGGAAGGTATGAGAGGTGCGCGAAGGCACAGCAATATAGAGGATTCTATGGGAGGTGCGCGAAAACACAGTGAAATAGGGGAAGACATGAGAGGTGCGCAAAAACAGGGCAATATAGTGGAAGCTATGGGATGTGCGCGACAACACGGAGATACAGGGGAATGCATCAGAGGTGCGAGAAAACACAGCGATATAGGGGACGCCATGGGACTTGCGCGAAAACACAGTGATATAGGGGAAGGTATGAGACGAGCACGAATACACGGCGATATTGGGGAAGCCATGAGAGGTGCGTGAAAACAGGGCGATATAGGGGAAGGTATGAGAGGTGCACGAAGGCACAGCGATATAGGGGATGCTATGGGAGGTGCGCAAAAACACAGCGATATAGGGGAAATTATAGGAGGAGCGCGAAAACAGGGCTATATAGGGGAAGGTATGAGAGGTGCACGAAGACACAGCGATATAGGGGATGCTATGGGAGGTGCGCGAAAACACAGTGATATAGGTGACGGTATGAGATGTGTATGAAAACACGGCGATATTGGGGAAACCATGAGATGTGCACAAAATTACAGCGATATAGGAGAAGTTATGAGAGGTGCGTGAAAACACAGCGATATAGGGGGAGGTATGAGAGGTGCACGAAAACACAGCGATATAGGGGAATGTATGGGAGGTGCGCGAAAACAGGGCTATATAGGGGAAGGTAAGAGAGGTGCGCGAAGGCACAGCAATATAGGGGATGCTATGGGAGGTGCATGAAAACACAGCGATATAGGGGAATGTATGGGAAGTGCGTGAAAACAGGGCGATATAGGGGAAGGCAAGAGAGGTGCGCTAAGGCACTGCTATATAGGGGATGCTATGGGAGATGCGCGAAAACACAGTGATATAGGAGAAGACATGAGAGGTGCAAAAAAACAGGGCAATATAGTGGAAGCTATGGGATGTGCGCGAAAACAGGGCGATACAGGGAAATGCATCAGAGATGCGAGAAAACACAGTGATATAGGGGACGCTATGGGACGTGCGCGAAAACACAGTGATATAGGGGAAAGTATGAGAGATGTGCGAGACAACGGCGATATAGGGGAAATTATGAGAGATACGCGAAAACACGGCGATATAGGGAAAATTATGAAAGGTACACGAAAACACGACGATACGGGCGAATGTATCAGATGTGTGAGAAAACACAGCGATATAGGGGAAGTAATGAGAGGAGCGAAAACATAGCGATCCAGGTGAAGACATGAGAGGTGCGCGAAAACACGGCGATATAGGGGAAGCTATGAGAGGTGTGCGAAAACACAGCGATCTAGGTGACGACATGAGAGGTGCACGAAAACACGGCAATATAGGGGAAGCTATGAGAGGTGCGCGAAGGCACAGCGATATAGGGGATGCTATGGGAGGGGCGCAAATACACAGCGATATAGGGTACGTTATGAGATGTGCATAACAACAGGGCGATACAGGGGAAGCTATGAGAGATGAACAATAACACAGCGATAAAGGTGAATCTATGGGATGTGCGCGAAAAGTCAGTGATATAGGGGAAGGGATGAGAGGTGCGCAAGGCACAGCGATATGGGGGAGGTATGAGAGTTGCATGAAAACACAGCGATTTAGGGGAAGGAATGGAAGGTGCTCAAAAACAGGGTGATATAGGTGAAGTTACGAGAGTATGCGAAGGCACAGTAATATAGGGGATGCTATGGATGGCGCGCGAAAACACAGTGATACAGGGGAAGACATGAGAGGTGCGCAAAAACACGGCGATATAGGGGAAGCTATGAGAGGTGAGCAAAAACACGGCGATACAGGGGAAGCTATGAGAGGTGAGCAATAACACAGCGATAGTGAATCTGTGGAATGTGCGCAAAACGACAGCGATTTAGGGGAAGGAATGAGAGGTGCGCAAGGCACAGCGATATAGGGGATGCTATGGGAGGTGCGTGAATACACAGCGATATAGGGGACGTGATGAGATGCGCATGAAAACGCGGTGATATTAGGGAAGGTATGAGAGGTGCACAAAAACACAGCGATATAGGAGAAGTTATGAGAGGTGTGTGAAAACACAGCAATATTGGGAAGGTATGAGAGGTGCACGAAAACAGCGATATAGGTGAAGGAATGGGAGGAGCGCGAAAACAGGGCGATATAGGTGAATGAATGCGAGGAGCGTGAAAACAGGGCGATATAGGGGAAGATATGAGAGGTGCGCGAAGGCACAGCGAAATAGGGGATGCTATGGGAGGTGCGCGAATACACAGCGATATAGGGGACGTTATGAGATGTGCATAACAATACGGCGATATAGGGGAAGTTATGAGAGATGTGCAAAAACACGGCGATGTAGGGGAAGCTATGAGAGGTGAGCAATAACACAGCGATAAAGGTGAATCTATGCGATGTGCGCGAAAAGACAACGATATAGGGAAAGGTATGAGAGGTGTGTGAAAACACAGCGATATAGGGGACGGTATGAGAGGTGTGTGAAAACACAGCGATATAGGGGACGGTACGAGATGTGCATGAATACACGGCGATAGTCGGGAAACCATGAGAGTTGTGCGAAAACAGAGCGATATAGGGGAAGTCATGTGAGGTGCGCGAAAACAGGGCGATATAGAGGAAGTTATGAGAGGTGAGCAAAAATACGGCATTATAGGGGACGTTATGAGATGTGCATGAAAACACGGCGATATACGGAAAGGTATGAGAGGTGCACGAAGGCACAGCGATATAGGGGATGCTATGGGAGGTACGCGAAAACACAGTGATATAGGGGACGGTATGAGATGTGTATGAAAACACGGCAATATATGGGAAGCTATGAGAGGTGCGCGAAAGCACGGCGATATATGGGAAAGTATGAGAGGTGCGCGAAAACTTGGCATTACAGGCGAATGCATCAGAGGTGCGAGAAAACACAGCAATGTAGGGGAAGACATGAGAGGTGCGCGAAAACAGGGCAATATAGTGGCAGCTATGGGATGTGCGCAAAAACAGGGCGATGTAGGGGAAGGTAAGAGAGGTGCGCGAAAGCACAGCGATATAGGGGACTCTATGGGACTTGCGCAAAAACACAGTGATATAGGGGAAGGTATGAGGGATGTGCGAGAACACGGCGATATAGGGGAAATTATGAGAGGAGCGCGAAAACACAGCGATACGGGATAATGTATCAGACGTGCGAGAAAACACAGCGATACATGGGAAGTAATGAGAGGAGCAAATACATAGCAATCTCGGTGAAGACATGAGAGGTGCGCGAAAACACGGCGATATGGGGGAAGCTATGAGAGGTTAGCAAAAACACAGCGATAAAGGTGAACCTATGGGATGTGCACGAAAAGGCAGCAATATAGGGGAAGCTATGAGAGGTGCGCAATGCACAGCGATATAGGGGATGCTATGGGAGGTGCATGAATACACAGCGATATAGGGGACGTGATGAGATGTGCATGAAAACGCAACGATATTAGGGAAGGTATAAGAGGTGCACAAAAACACAGAGATATAGGGGACGGTATGAGATGTGCATGAATACATGGCGATAGCCGGGAAACAATGAGAGGTGTTCAAAAACACAGCGATATAGGGCAAGTTATGAGAGGTGCGTGAAAACACAGTGATATAGGGGAAGGTATGAGAGGAGCGCGAAAACAGGACGATATAGGGGAAGTTATGAGAGATGCGTGAAAACCCAGCGATATAGGGGACATTATGAGATGTGCATGAAAACACGGCGATAATGGGGAAGGTATGAGAGGTGAACAAGGCACAGCGATATATGGGATGATATGGGAGGTGCGTGAATACACAGCGACATAGGGGACGTGATGAGATGTGCATGAAAATGCAGCGATATTAGGGAAGGTATGAGAGGAGCACGAAAACACAGCGATATAGGGGAAGGAATGGGAGGTGCACAAATACACAGCGATATAGGGGACGTTATGAGATGTGCATAAAAACACGGCGATATAGGGGAAGTTATGAGAGGTGCGCAAAAATACAGCAATATAGGAGAAGTTATGAGAGGTGCGTGAAAACACAACGATATTGGGGGAGGTATGAGAGGTACACGAAAACGCAGCGATATAAGGGAAGGTATAGGAGGTGCGCGAAAACAGGGCAATATAGGGGAAGGTATGAGAGGTGCACGAAAACGCAGCGATATAAGAGAAGGTATAGGAGGTGCGCGAAAACAGGGCGATATAGGTGAAGGAATGGGAGATGCGTGAACACAGGGCGTATAGGGGAAGGTATGAGAGGTGCGCGAAGACACAGCGATATAGGGGATGCTATGGGAGGTGCGCGAATACACAGCGATATAGGGGACGTTATGAGATGTGCATAACAACACGGCGATATAGGGAAGTAATGAGAGGTGCTAAAAAACACGGCGATACAGGGGAAGCTATGAGAGGTGAGCAATAACACAGCGAAAAAGGTGACTCTATGGGATGTGCGCGAAAAGACAGCAATATAGGGGAAGGTATGAGAGGTGCGCAAGGCACAGCGATATAGGGGGAAGTATGAGAGGTGCACGAAAACACAGCGATATAGGGGAAGGTATGGAAGGTGCTCGAAAACAGGGTGATATAGATGAGGTTAATGGAGGTATGCGAAGGCACAGCAATATAGGGGATGCTATGGAAGGTGCGTGAAAACAGAGTGATATAGGGGAAGACAGGAGAGGTGCGCGAAAACACAGCGATATAGGGGAAGCTATGAGAGGTGAGCAAGAAGACGACGATACAGGGGAAGCTATGAGATGTGAGCAAAAACACAGCGATAAAGGTGAATCTATGGGATGTGCGCGAAAAGACAGCGATATAGGGGAAGGTATGAGAGGTGCGCAAGGCACAGCGATATAGGGGATGCTATGGGAGGTGTGTGAATACACAGCGATATAGGGGACATGATGAGATGTGCATGAAAATGCAGCGATATTAGGGAAGGTATGAGAGGTGCGCAAAAACACAGCGATGCAGGCGAAGCCATGGGAGGTGTGCGGGAAACAGGGCGATATAGGGGAAGGTATGAGAGGTGCATGAAAACAGCGACATAGGTGAAGGAATGCGAGATGCGCAAAAACAGGGCGATATATGGTGAAGGAATAGGACGTGCGTGAAAACAGGGCGATATAGGGGAAGGTATGAGAGGTGCGCAAAAACACGGCGATGTAGGGGAAGCTAGAGAGGTGAGCAATAACACAGTGATAAAGGTGAATCTATGGAATGTGCGCGAAAAGACAGCGATATAGGGGAAGGTATGAAAGGTGCGCAAGGCACAGCGATATAGGGGAAGGTATGGAAGGTGCTCGAAAACAGGGTGATATAGATGAAGGCACAGCAATATAGGGGATGCTATGGAAGGTGCGCAAAAACACAGTGATATAGGGGAAGAAATGAGAGGTGCGCGAAAACAGGGCAATATAGTGGAAGCTATGAGAGGTGAGCTAAAACCCGGCGATACAGGGGAAGCTATGAGAGGTGAGCAATAACACAGCGATAAAGGTGAATCTATGGGATGTGCACGAAAAGACATCGATATAGGGGAAGGTATGAGAGGTGTGCGAAAACACAGCGATATAGGGGACGGTATGAGATGTGCATGAATACACGACGATAGTCGAGAATCCATGAGGGGTGTGCGAAAACACAGCGATATAGGGGAAGTTATGAGAGGTGCGCAAAAACAAGGAGATATAGGGGAAGTTATATGAGGTGCGTGAATACCCAGCAATATAGGGGACATTATGAGATGTGCATGAAAACACGGCGATATAGGGGAAGGTATGAGAAGTGCACGAAGGCACAGCGATATAGTGGATGCTATGGGAGGTGCGCAAAAACACAGTGATATAGGGGACGGTATGAGATGCCTATGAAAACATGGCGATATATGGGAAGCTATGAGAGGTGCGCGAAAACACGGCGATATAGGGGAAAGTATGAGAGGTGCGCGAAAACTTGGCATTACAGGCGAATGCATCAGAGGTGCGAGAAAACACAGCGATGTAGGGGAAGACATGAGAGGTGTGCAAAAACAGGGCAATATAGTGGAAGTTATGGGATGTGAGCTAAAACAGGGCGATGTAGGGGAAGGTATGAGAGGTGCGCGAATGCGCAGCGATATAGGGGATGCTATGGGAGGTGCGTGAATACACAGCGATATAGGGGACGTGATGAGATGTGCATGAAAATGCAACGAAATTAGTGAAGGTATGAGAGGTGCACGAAAACACAGCGATATAGGGGAAGGTGTGAGAGGTGCGCGAAAGCACAGCGATATAAGGGACGGTTTGAGATGAATACACGGCGATAGACGGGAAACCATGAGAGGTGTGCGAAAAAACGGCGACAAAGGGGAAGTTATGAGACGTGCGTGAAAACACAGTGATATAGGGGAAGGTATGAGAGGAGCACGAAAACAGGGCGATATAGGGGAAGTTATGAGAGGTGCGTGAAAAAAAGGCGATATAGGGGAAGGTATGAGAGGTGCGTGAAGGCACAGCGATATAGTGAATGTTATGGGAGGTACACGAAAACAAAGCTAAATAGGGGACGTTATGAGATGTGCATGAAAACACAGCGAAATAGGGGAAAGTATGAGAGGTGCATGAAAACACGGCCATATAGGGGAAGGTATGAGAGGTGCATGAAAACACGGCGATATAGGGGAAGGTATGAGAGGTGCATGAAAACACAGCGAAATAGGAGAAGTTATGAGAGGTGCACGAAAACGCAGCGATACAAGGGAAGGTATAGGAGGTGCACGAAAACTGGGCGATATAGGGGAAGGTATGAGAGGTGCACGAAGGCACAGCGATATAGGGGATGCTATGGGAGGTGCGCGAAAACACAACGATATAGGAGACGGTATGAGATGTGCATAAATACATGGCGATATAGGGGGAGGTATGAGAGGTGCGCGAAAACACGGCGATATAGGGGAAAGTATGAGAGGTGCGCGAAAACTTGCACTTACACGGGAATGCAACAGAGGTGTCAGAAAACACAGCGATGTTGTGGAATACATGAGAGGTGCGCGAAAACAGGGCAATATAGTGGAAGCTATGGGATGTACATGAAAACAGGACGATATGGGGAAGGTATCAGAGGTGCACAAAAAACACAGCGATATAGGGGACGCAATGGGACGTGCGCAAAAACACAAAGATATAGGGGAAGGTATGAAAGGTGTGCGAGAATTCGGCGATACAGGGGAAATTATGAGAGGTGTGCGAAAACACGGTGATACCGGAGAATGTATCAGATGTGCGAGAAAACAGAGCGCTATAGGGGAAGTATTGAGAGGAGCGAAAACATAGCGATCTAGGTGAAGACATGAGAGGTGCACGAAAACACAGCGGTATAGGGGAAGCTATGAGAGGTGAGTAAAAACACGGCGATACAGGGGAAGCTATGACAGGTGAGCAATTACACAGCAATAAAGGTGAATCTATGGGATGTGCGCGAAAATACAGTGATATAGGCGAAGCTATGAAAGGTGCGCTAGGCACAGCGATATAGGGGATACTATGGGATGTGCGTGAATACCCAGCGATATAGGGGACGTGATGAGATGTGCATGAAAACGCAACGGTATTAGAGAAGGTATGAGAGGTGCAGAAAAACACAGCGATATTCGAGAAGTTATGAGAGGTGTGCGAAAACACAGCGATATAGGGGAAGGTATGGGAGGTGCACGAATACACAGCGATATAGGCGACGTTATGAGATGTGCATAAAATCACGGTGATATAGTGGAAGTTATGAGAGGTGCGCAAAAATACAGAAATATAGGAGAAGTTATGAGAGGTGCGTGAAAACACAACGATATAGTGGGAGGTATGAATGGTACACGAAAACGCAGCGATATAAGGGAAGGTATAGGAGGTGCGCGAAAACAGGGCAATATAGGGGAAGGTATGAGAGGTGCACGAAGGCACAGCGATATAGGGGATGCTATGGGAGGTGCGTGAATATACATTGATATAGGGGACGTGATGAGATGTGCATGAAAACGCAGCGATATTAGGGAAGGTATGAGAGGTGCACAAAAACACAGCGATATAGGAGAAGTTATGAGGTGTGTGAAAACACAGCAATGTAGGGGAATGTATGAGAGGTGCACGAAAACAGCGATATAGGTGAAGGAATGGGAGGAGCGCGAAAACAGGGTGATATAGGGGATGCTATGGGAGGTGCGTGAATACACAGCGATATAGGGGACGTTATGAGATGCGCATAACAACACAGCGATATAGGGGAAGTTATGAGAGGTGAGCAAAAACACGGCGATACAGGGGAAGTTATGAGAGGTGTTTGAAAACCCAGCAATATAGGGGACGTTATGAGATGTGCGTGAAAACACGGCGATATAGGGGAAGGTATGAGAGGTGCACGAAGGCACAGCGATATAGGGGATGCTATGGGAGGTGCGCGAAAACACAGTGATATAGGGGACGGTATGAGATGTGTATGAAAACACGGCGATATATGGGAAGCTATGAGAGGTGCGCTAAAACACGGAGATATAGGAGAAAGTATGAGAGGTGCGCGAAAACTTGGCGTTACAGGGGAATGTATCAGAGGTGCGAGAAAACACAGCGATGCAGGGGAAGACATGAGAGGTGCGCAAAAACAGGGCTATATAGTGGAAGCTATGGGATGTGCGCTAAAACAGGGCGATGTAGGGGAAGGTATGAGAGGTGCGTGAAAGCACAGCGATATAGAGGACGCTATGGGACGTGCGCGAAAACACAGTGATATAGGGGAAGGTATGAGAGATGTGCGAGAACACGTCGAGATAGGGGAAAGTATGAGAGGTGCGCGAAAACTTGGTGTTACAGGGGAATGCATCAGAGGTGCCAGAAAACAGAGCGATGTAGTGGAATACATGAGAGGTGCGCGAAAACAGGGCAATGTAGTGGAAGCTATGCGATGTGCACGAAAACAGGGCGATATAGGGTAAGGTAAAGTAGAGGTGTGCGAGAACACGGCGATATAGGGGAAATTAAGTGAGGTGTTGGAAAACACAGCGATACGGGAGAATGTATCAGATGTGCGATAAAGCATAGCGATATAGGGGAAGTATTGAGAGTAGCGAAAACATAGCGATCCAGGTGAAGACATGAGAGGTGCGCGAAAACACGGCGATATAGGGGAAGCTATGAGAGGTGAGCAATAACACAGCAATAAAGGTGAATCTATGGGATGTGAGCGGGAAACAGGGCGATATAGGGGAAGCTATGAGAGGTGCGCAAGGCACAGCGATATAGGGGATGCTATGGGAGGTGCGTGAATACACAGCGATATAGGGGACGTGATGAGATGTGCATGAAAACGCAGCGATATTAGGGAAGGTATGAGAGGTGCACAAAAACACAGCGATATAGGAGAAGTTATGAGGTGTGTGAAAACACAGCGATATAGGGGAATGTATGAGAGGTGCACGAAAACAGCGATATAGGTGAAGGAATGGGAGGTGCGCGAAAACAGGGCGATATAGGGGATGCTATGGGAGGTGCGCGAATACACAGCGATATAGGGGACGTTATGAGATGCGCATGAAAACACGGCGATACAGGGGAAAGTATGAGAGGTGCACGAAGGCATAGCGATATAGGGGATGCTATGGGAGGTGCGCGAAAACACAGTGATATAGGGGACGGTATGAGATGTGTATGAAAACACGGCGATATATGGGAAGCTATGAGAGGTGCGCGAAAACACAGCGATCAAGGTGAAGCTATGGGTTCTGCGCAAAAACCGCGATGTAGTCGAAGCTATGGGAGGTGCACGAAAACATAGCGATATCGGGGAAGGTATGGGAGGTGCGCGAAAACAGGGCGATATAGGGGAAGGTATGAGAGGTGCGCGAAGGCACAGTGATATAGGGGATGCTATGGGAGGTGCGCGAATGCACAGCGATATAGGGGACGTTATGAGATGTGCATGAAAACACTGCAATATAGGGGAAGGTATGAGATGTACGCAAAAGTACAGCGATACAGGAGAAGTTATGAGAGGTGCGTGAAAACACAGCGATATAGAGGGAGGTATGAGAGGTGCACGAAAACACAGCGATACAGGGGAAGGTATGGGTGGTGCTCGAAAACAGGGCGATATAGGGGACGGTATGAGATTTGTATGAAAACATGGCGATATAGGGGAAGCTATGAGAGGTGTGCGAAAACACGACAATATAGGGGATGGTATGAGAGGTGTGCAAGGCACAGCGATATAGGGGATGCTATGGGAGGTGCGTGAATACACAGCGATATACGGGACGTTATGAGATGTGCATGAAAACGCAGTGATATTAGGGAAGGTATGAGAGGTTCACAAAAACACAGCGACATAGGAGAATGAATAGGAAGTGTGCGAAAACAGGGCGATATAGGCGAAGGTATGAGAAATGCGCGAAGGCACAGCAATATGTGGGAGGCTATGGGAGGTGCGCGACTACACAGTGATATAGGGGACGTTATGAGGTGTGCATAAAAACACAGCGATATGGGGGAAGTTTTGAGAGGTGCGCAAAAATGCAGCAATATTGGAGAAGTTATGACAGGTGCGTGAAAACACAGCGATATAGGGAAAGGTATGAGTGGTGCGCGAAGGCACAGTGATATAGGGGATGCTACGGGAGGTGCGCGAATGCACAGCGATATAGGAGACGTTATGAGATGTGCATGAAAACACGGCAATATATGGGAAGGTATGAGATGTACGCAAAAGTACAGCGATATAGGAGAAGTTATGAGAGGTGCGTGAAAACACAACGATAGAGGGGAAGGTATGAGAGGTGCACAATAATACAGCGATATAGGGGAAGGTATGGGAGGTGCGCGAAAACAGGGCGATATAGGGGACGTTATGAGATGTGCATGAAAACACGGCAATATTGGGGAAGGTAAGAGAAGTGCCCGAAAACACAGCGTTATAGGGCACGCTATGGGATGTGCGCGAAAACACGGAGATATAGGGGAAATTATGGGAGGTGCGCGAAAACAGGGCGATATAGGGGATGTTATGAGATTTGCATGAAAACACATCAATATAGGGGAAGGTATGAGATGTGCACAAAAATATAGCGATATAGCAGAAGTTATGAGAGGTGCGTGAAAACACAGCGATACAGGGGAAGGTATGAGAGGTGCGCGAAAAAACAGCGATATAGGGGCGCTATGGAAGTGCGCGAAAATACAGCGATAAAGGGGACAGTACGAGATGTGCATGAATACACAGCGATATTGGGGAAGCCATGAGAGGTACAGGAAGGCACAGCGATATAACGGATGGTATGGGATGTGCGCGAAAACACAGCGATATAGGGGACGCTATGGGAGGTGCGCGAAAACAGGGCGATATAGGGGACGTTATGAGATGTGCATTAAAATGCAGCGATATTAAGGAAGAAATAAGAGGTGCAGAAAACCAGGGCGATATAGGAGAAGTTATGAGAGGTGTGTGAAAACATAACGATATAGGGGAATGTATGAGAGATGCACGAAAACACTGCGATATAGGGGAAGGTCTGGGAGGTGCGCGAAAACACAGCGATATAGGGGATGCTATGGGATGTGCGTGAAAACACAGTGATATAGGAGACGGGATGAGATGTGCATGAAAACACAACGACATAGGGGAAGATATGAGAGGTTCGGGAAGGCACAGCGATATAACGGATGGTATGGGATGTGCGCGAAAACACAGCGATATAGGGGACGCTATGGGAGGTGCGCGAAAACACAGCGATAAAGGGGACGGTACGTGATGTACATGAATACACGGCGATATTGGGGAAGGTATGAGAGGTGTGCAAAAACACAGCGATATCGGGGAAGTTATGGGAAGTGAGCAAAAACAGGGTGATATAGGGGAAGGTATGAGAGCTGCGTGAAAACACAGTGATATAGGGGAAGGTATGAGAGGAGTGCAAAAACAGGGCGATATAGGGGAAGTTATGAGAGGTGCGTGAAAACCCAGCGACATTGGGGACGTTATGAGATGTGCATGAAAACACGGTGATATTGGGGAAGGTATGAGAGGTGTGCAAAAACACAGCGATATACGAGAATGCATGAGAGGAGTGGGAAAACAGGGCGATATAGGGGAAGCTATGAGAGGTGAGCAATAACACAGCGATAAAGGGGATATTATCAGATCTGCGCAAAAATACATCGATATGGGGAAGGTATGAGAGGTGCACGAAAACAGCAATGTAGGCGAAGCTAAGGGAGGTGCGCGAAAACACAGCGATATAGGGGAAGCTATGAGATGTGCATGAATACACGGCGATAGTCGGGAAGCCATGAGAGGTGTGCGAAAACACAGCGATATAGGGGAAGGTATGAGAGCTGCGTGAAAACACAGTGATATAGGAGAAGGTATGAGAGGAGCGCGAAAACTGGGCGATATAGGGGAAATTATGAGAAGTGCATGAAAACCTAGCGATATAGGGGATGTTATGAGATGTGCATGAAAACACGGCGATATAGGGGAAGGTATGAGAGGTGCGCGAAGGCACAGCGATTTAGGGGAAGGTATGAGAGGTGCACGAAAACAGCGATATAGGTGAAGGAATGGGAGGTGCGCGAAAACAGGGCAATATTTGGGAAGGTATGAGAGGTGCGCGAAGGCAAAGTGATATAAGGGATGCTATGGGAGGTGCGCGAATACACAGCGATATAGAGGACGTTGTGAGATGTGCATAACAACATGGCGATATAGGGTAAGTTATGAGAGGTGTGCAAAAACACGGCGATATAGGGGAAGCTATGAGAGGTGAGCAATAACAGCGATAAAAGTGAATCTGTGGGATGTGCACGAAAAAACAGCTATATAGGGGAAGGTATGAGAGGTGCGCAAGGCACAGCGATATAGGGGGAGGTATGAGAGGTGCACGAAAACACAGCAATATAGGAGAAGGTATGGAAGGTACTCAAAAACAGGGCGATATAGGAGAAGATATGAGAGGTATGCGAAGACACAGCAATATAGGGGATGCTATGGGAGCGGCGCGAAAGCACAGTGATATAGGGGAAGACATGAGAGGTGCGTGAATACAGGGCAATATAGTGGAAGCTATGAGAGGTGAGCAAAAACCCGGCGATTTAGGGGAAACTATTAGAGGTGAGGAATAACAAAGCGATAAAGGTGAATCTAGGGGATGTGCGCGAAAAGACAGCGATATAGGGGACGGTATGAGAGGTGCATGAATACACGGCGATATAGGGGAAGCTATGAGAGGTGCGCGAAAACACAGCGTTATATGGGAAGGTATGAGAGGTGTGCAAAAACACAGAGATATAGGGGAAGACATGAGAGGTGCGAGAAAACACAGCAATATAGGGGAAGTAATGAGAGGAGCGTGAAAACACAGCGATATAGAGGGAGGTATGAGAGGTGCACGAAAACACAGCGATACAGGGGAAGGTATGGGAGGTGCTCGAAAACAGGGCGATATAGGGGACGGTATGAGATTTGTATGAAAACATGGCGATATAGGGGAAGATATGAGAGGTGCGCGAAAACACGACAATATAGGGGACGGTATGAGAGGTGCGCAAGGCACAGCGATATAGGGGATGCTATGGGAGATGCGTGAATACACAGCGATATACGGGACGTTATGAGATGTGCATGAAAACGCAGCGATATTAGGGAAGGTATGAGAGGTTCACAAAAACACAGCGACATAGGAGAATGAATGGGAAGTGTGCAAAAACAGGGCGATATAGGCGAAGGTATGAGAAATGCGCGAAGGCACAGCAATATGTGGGAGGCTATGGGAGGTGCGCGACTACACAGTGATATAGGGGAATGTATCAGAGGTGCGAGAAAACACAGCGAGATAGGGGAAGTAATGAGAGGAGCGAAAACATAGCGATCTAGGTGAAGAAATGAGAGGTGCGTGAAAACACAGCGATATAGAGGGAGGTATGAGAGGTGCACGAAAACACAGCGATACAGGGGAAGGTATGGGAGGTGCTCGAAAACAGGGCGATATAGGGGACGGTATGAGATTTGTATGAAAACATGGCGATATAGGGGAAGCTGTGAGAGGTGCGCGAAAACACGACAATATAGGGGACGGTATGAGAGGTGCGCAAGGCACAGCGATATAGGGAAAGGTATGAGAGGTGTGCGAAGGCACAGCAATATAGGGGATGGTATGGGAGGTGCACGAAAACACAGCGATATAGGGGAAGATATGAGAGGTGTTCGAGAACACGTTGATACAGGGAACAGTATCAGAAGTGCGAGAACACAGAGCGATATAGGGGAAGTAATGAGAGGAGCGGAAACACAGCGATATAGGTGAAGACATGAGAGGTGCGCGAAAACACGGCAATATATGGGAATCTATGAGAGGTAAGCAATAACACAGCGATAAAGTTGAAGTTATGGGATGTGCGCGAAAACAGGGCGATATAGGGGAAGATATGAGAGGTGCGCGAAAACACGGCGATACAGGGGAATGTATCAGAGGTGCGAGAAAACACAGCGAGATAGGGGAAGTAATGAGAGGAGCGAAAACATAGCGATCTAGGTGAAGAAATGAGAGGTGCGTGAAAACACAGCGATATAGAGGGAGGTATGAGAGGTGCACGAAAACACAGCGATACAGGGGAAGGTATGGGAGGTGCTCGAAAACAGGGCGATATAGGGGACGGTATGAGATTTGTATGAAAACATGGCGATATAGGGGAAGCTGTGAGAGGTGCGCGAAAACACGACAATATAGGGGACGGTATGAGAGGTGCGCAAGGCACAGCGATATAGGGAAAGGTATGAGAGGTGTGCGAAGGCACAGCAATATAGGGGATGGTATGGGAGGTGCACGAAAACACAGCGATATAGGGGAAGATATGAGAGGTGTTCGAGAACACGTTGATACAGGGAACAGTATCAGAAGTGCGAGAACACAGAGCGATATAGGGGAAGTAATGAGAGGAGCGGAAACACAGCGATATAGGTGAAGACATGAGAGGTGCGCGAAAACACGGCAATATATGGGAATCTATGAGAGGTAAGCAATAACACAGCGATAAAGTTGAAGTTATGGGATGTGCGCGAAAACAGGGCGATATAGGGGAAGATATGAGAGGTGCGCAAAAACACAGCGATGTATGCGAAGCCATGAGAGGTGCGCGGGAAACAGGGCGATATAGGGGAAGGTATGAGCGGTGCGCGAAGGCACAGCGATATAGGGGATGCTATGGGAGGTGCGTGAATACACAGAGATATAGGAGACTTTATGAGATGTGCATGAAAACACGGTGATATTGGGGAAGATATGAGAGGTGTGCGAAACCAGGGCGATAGAGGGGAGGTTATGACAGGTGCGTGAAAACCCAGCGACATTGGGGACGTTATGAGATGTGCATGAAAACACGGTGATATTGGGGAAGATATGAGAGGTGTGCGAAAACACAGCGGTATACGGGAATGCATGACAGCTGCACGAAAACAGCGATATAGGTGAAGGAATGGGAGGTGCGCGAAAACAGGGCGATATTTGGGAAGGTATGAGAGGTGCGCGAAAGCACAGCGATATAAGGGAAGCTATGGGAGGTGCGCGAATATACAGCGATATAGAGGACATTATGAGATGTGCATAACAACACGGCGATATAGGGGAAGCTATGAGACGTCAGCAATAACACAGCGATAAGGGTGAATCCATGGGATGTGCACGAAAAGACAGCGATATAGGGGAAGCTATGAGAGGTGCACAAGGCACAGCGATATAGGGGATGCTATGGGAGGTGCGCAAATACACAGCGATATAGGAGACGGTATGAGATGTGCATAAAAACATGGCGATATAGGGGAAGTTATGAGAGGTACGCGAAGGCACAGCGATATAGGGGATGTTAAGGGAGGTGCGCGAAAACACCGTGATATAGGGGAAGACATGAGAGGTGCGCAAAAACAGGGCAATATAGTGGAACTTATGGGATGTTGGCGAAACCACGGCGATACAGCGGAATGTATCAGAGGTGCGAGAAAACACAGCGATATAGGGGACGCTATGGGACATGCGCAAAAAAACAGTGATATAGGGGAAAGTATGAGAGGTGTGCGAGAACACGGCGATATAGGGGAAATGGTAAGAGGTGTGCGAAAACACGGCGATACGGCAAAATGTATCAGATGTGCGAGAAAACACAGCGATATAGGGGAAGTATTGAGACGAGCGAAAACATAGCGATCTAGGTGAAGACATGAGAGGTGCGCGAAAACACGGCGATATAGGGGAAGCTATGAGAGGTGAGCAAAAACACAGCGATACAGGAGAAGCTATGAGAGGTGAGCAATTCCACAGCGATAAAGGTGAATCTATGGGATGTGTGCGAAAAGGCAGCGATATAGGGGAAGCTATGGGAGCTGCGCGAAAACAGGGCAATATAGGGGAAGGTATGAGAGGTGCACTAAAACACAGCGATACAGGGGAAGGAATGGGAGGTGTGCGAAAACAGGGCGATATAGGGGAAGGTATGAGAGGTGTGCGAAAACACAGCGATATAGGGGATGCTATGGGACGTGCGCGAAAACACAGTGATATAGGGGAAGGTATGAGAGGTGTGCGAGAATACAGCGATGTAGGGGAAATTATGAGAGGTGCGTGACAACACGGCGATACAGGGGAATGTATCAGAGGTGTGAGAAAACACAGCGATATAATGGAAGTAATGACAGGAGCGAAAACATAGTGATATAGATGAAGACATGAGAGTTGCGTGAAAACACAGTGATATAGGGGAAGCTATGAGAGGTGAGCAATAACACAGCGATAAAGATGCAGCTATGGGATGTGTGCAAAAAGACAGCGATATAGGGGAAGATATGAGAGGTGCGCGAACACACAGCGACGTGGGCTTAGCTATGGGAGGTGCGCGAAAGCACAGTGTTATAAGGGACGGTATGAGATGTGCTTAAATACACGGCAATATTGGGGAAGCCATGAGAGATGCGCGAAAACACAGCAATATAGGGGAAGTTTTGAGAGTTGCACGAAAACACAACGATAAAAGGGAAGGTATGGGAGGTGCGCGAAAACAGGACGATATAGGGGAAGATATGAGATGTGCGCGAAGGCACAGCGATATAGGGGATTCTATGGGAGGTGCGCGAATACTCAGCAATATGGGGGACGTTATGAGATGTGATTGAAAACACGGCGATATAGGGGAAGGTATGAGAGGTGCGCAAAAATACAGCGATATAGGGGAAGGAATGAGAGGTGCACAAAAACACAGCAATATAGAAGAAGGTATGGGAGGTGCGCGAAAAAACAGTGATATAGGGGAAGACATGAGAGGTGCTCGAAAACAGGGCTATATAGTGGAAGCTATGGGATATGTGCGAAAACATGGCGATACAGGGAAAAGTATGAGAGGTGCCCGAAAACACAGCGATACAGGGGATGCTATGGGACGTGCGCAAAAACACAGTGATATAGTGGAAGGTACGAGAGGTGTGCAAGAACATGGCTATATAGGGGAAATTATGAGAGGTCCGCGAAAACACGGCGTTATATGAGAAGTTATGAGAGGTGAGTGAAAACACAGCGATGTAGGGGAAGTTGTGAAGGTATGAGAGGTGCACGAAAACACAGCGATATAGGGGAAGGTATGAGAGGTGCGCGACGGCGCAGTGATATAGGGGACGGTATGAGATGTGCATGAAAACACGGCAATATTGGGCAAGCCATGAGAGGTGTGCGAAAATACAGCGATATAGGGGACGGTATGGGAGGTGTGCGAAAACAGGGCGACATAGGGGAAGGTATGAGAGGTGCACGAAGGCACAGCGATATAGGGGAAGGTATGAGAGGTGTGCGAGAATACAGCGATGTAGGGGAAATTATGAGAGGTGCGTGACAACACGGCGATACAGGGGAATGTATCAGAGGTGTGAGAAAACACAGCGATATAATGGAAGTAATGACAGGAGCGAAAACATAGCGATATAGGTGAAGACATGAGAGGTGCGTGAAAACACAGTGATATAGGGGAAGCTATGAGAGGTGAGCAATAACACAGCGATAAAGATGAAGCTATGGGATGTGCGCAAAAAGACAGCGATATTGGGGAAGGTATGAGAGGTGCGCGAAAACACAGCGACGTGGGCGTAGCTATGGGAGGTGCGCGAAAGCACAGTGATATAAGGGACGATATGGGATGTGCATGAATACACAGCAATATTGGGGAAGCCATGAGAGATGCGCGAAAACACAGCAATATAGGGGTAGGTATGAGAGGTGCACGAAAACGCAACGATAAAAGGGAAGGTATGGGAGGTGCGCGAAAACAGGACGATATAGGGGAAGGTATGAGATGTGCGCGAAGGCACAGCGATATAGGGGATTCTATGGGAGGTGCGCGAATACACAGCAATATGGGGGACGATATGAGATGTGATTGAAAACACGGCGATATAAGGGAAGGTATAAGAGGTGCGCAAAAATACAGCGATATAGGAGAAGTTATGAGAGGTGCGTGAAAACACAGCGATATAGGGGAAGGAATGAGAGGTGCACAAAAACACAGCGATATAGAGGAAGCTATGGGATATGCGCGAAAACATGGCGATACAGGGAAAAGTATGAGAGGTGCCCGAAAACACAGCGATACAGGGGATGCTATGGGACGTGCGCAAAAACACAGTGATATAGTGGAAGGTACGAGAGGTGTGCAAGAACATGGCTATATAGGGGAAATTATGAGAGGTCCGCGAAAACACGGCGTTATATGAGAAGTTATGAGAGGTGAGTGAAAACACAGCGATGTAGGGGAAGTTGTGAAGGTATGAGAGGTGCACGAAAACACAGCGATAAAGGGGAAGGTATGAGAGGTGCGCGAAGGCGCAGTGATATAGGGGACGGTATGAGATGTGCATGAAAACACGGCGATATTGGGCAAGCCATGAGAGGTGTGCGAAAATACAGCGATATAGGGGACGGTATGGGAGGTGTGCGAAAACAGGGCGACATAGGGGAAGGTATGAGAGGTGCACGAAGGCACAGCGATATAGGGGAAGGTATGAGAGGTGTGCGAGAATACAGCGATGTAGGGGAAATTATGAGAGGTGCGTGACAACAGGGCGATATAGGGGAAGATATGAGAGGTGCGCAAAAACACAGCGATGTATGCGAAGCCATGAGAGGTGCGCGGGAAACAGGGCGATATAGGGGAAGGTATGAGCGGTGCGCGAAGGCACAGCGATATAGGGGATGCTATGGGAGGTGCGTGAATACACAGAGATATAGGAGACTTTATGAGATGTGCATGAAAACACGGTGATATTGGGGAAGATATGAGAGGTGTGCGAAACCAGGGCGATAGAGGGGAGGTTATGACAGGTGCGTGAAAACCCAGCGACATTGGGGACGTTATGAGATGTGCATGAAAACACGGTGATATTGGGGAAGATATGAGAGGTGTGCGAAAACACAGCGGTATACGGGAATGCATGACAGCTGCACGAAAACAGCGATATAGGTGAAGGAATGGGAGGTGCGCGAAAACAGGGCGATATTTGGGAAGGTATGAGAGGTGCGCGAAAGCACAGCGATATAAGGGAAGCTATGGGAGGTGCGCGAATATACAGCGATATAGAGGACGTTATGAGATGTGCATAACAACACGGCGATATAGGGGAAGCTATGAGACGTGAGCAATAACACAGCGATAAAGGTGAATCCATGGGATGTGCACGAAAAGACAGCGATATAGGGGAAGCTATGAGAGGTGCACAAGGCACAGCGATATAGGGGATGCTATGGGAGGTGCGTGAATACACAGCGATATAGGGGATGTGATGAGATGTGCATGAAAACGCAGTGATATTAGGGAAGGTATAGGAGGTGCGCGAAAACAGGGCGATATAGGGGAAGTTATGAGAGGTACGCGAAGGCACAGCGATATAGGGGATGCTATGGGAGGTGCGCAAATACACAGCGATATAGGAGACGGTATGAGATGTGCATAAAAACATGGCGATATAGGGGCAGGTATGAGAGGTGCGCGAATATGCAGCGATATTGGGGAAGGTATGGGAGGTGCGCGAAAACAAGGCGATATAGGGGAAGTTATGAGAGGTACGCGAAGGCACAGCGATATAGGGGATGTTAAGGGAGGTGCGCGAAAACACCGTGATATAGGGGAAGACATGAGAGGTGCGCAAAAACAGGGCAATATAGTGGAACTTATGGGATGTTGGCGAAACCACGGCGATACAGCGGAATGTATCAGAGGTGCGAGAAAACACAGCGATATAGGGGACGCTATGGGACATGCGCAAAAAAACAGTGATATAGGGGAAAGTATGAGAGGTGTGCGAGAACACGGCGATATAGGGGAAATGGTAAGAGGTGTGCGAAAACACGGCGATACGGCAAAATGTATCAGATGTGCGAGAAAACACAGCGATATAGGGGAAGTATTGAGACGAGCGAAAACATAGCGATCTAGGTGAAGACATGAGAGGTGCGCGAAAACACGGCGATATAGGGGAAGCTATGAGAGGTGAGCAAAAACACAGCGATACAGGAGAAGCTATGAGAGGTGAGCAATTCCACAGCGATAAAGGTGAATCTATGGGATGTGTGCGAAAAGACAGCGATATAGGGGAAGCTATGGGAGCTGCGCGAAAACAGGGCAATATAGGGGAAGGTATGAGAGGTGCACTAAAACACAGCGATACAGGGGAAGGAATGGGAGGTGTGCGAAAACAGGGCGATATACGGGAAGGTATGAGAGGTGTGCGAAAACACAGCGATATAGGGGATGCTATGGGACGTGCGCGAAAACACAGTGATATAGGGGAAGGTATGAGAGGTGTGCGAGAATACAGCGATGTAGGGGAAATTATGAGAGGTGCGTGACAACACGGCGATACAGGGGAATGTATCAGAGGTGTGAGAAAACACAGCGATATAATGGAAGTAATGACAGGAGCGAAAACATAGTGATATAGATGAAGACATGAGAGTTGCGTGAAAACACAGTGATATAGGGGAAGCTATGAGAGGTGAGCAATAACACAGCGATAAAGATGCAGCTATGGGATGTGTGCAAAAAGACAGCGATATAGGGGAAGATATGAGAGGTGCGCGAACACACAGCGACGTGGGCTTAGCTATGGGAGGTGCGCGAAAGCACAGTGTTATAAGGGACGGTATGAGATGTGCTTAAATACACGGCAATATTGGGGAAGCCATGAGAGATGCGCGAAAACACAGCAATATAGGGGAAGTTTTGAGAGTTGCACGAAAACACAACGATAAAAGGGAAGGTATGGGAGGTGCGCGAAAACAGGACGATATAGGGGAAGATATGAGATGTGCGCGAAGGCACAGCGATATAGGGGATTCTATGGGAGGTGCGCGAATACTCAGCAATATGGGGGACGTTATGAGATGTGATTGAAAACACGGCGATATAGGGGAAGGTATGAGAGGTGCGCAAAAATACAGCGATATAGGGGAAGGAATGAGAGGTGCACAAAAACACAGCAATATAGAAGAAGGTATGGGAGGTGCGCGAAAAAACAGTGATATAGGGGAAGACATGAGAGGTGCTCGAAAACAGGGCTATATAGTGGAAGCTATGGGATATGTGCGAAAACATGGCGATACAGGGAAAAGTATGAGAGGTGCCCGAAAACACAGCGATACAGGGGATGCTATGGGACGTGCGCAAAAACACAGTGATATAGTGGAAGGTACGAGAGGTGTGCAAGAACATGGCTATATAGGGGAAATTATGAGAGGTCCGCGAAAACACGGCGTTATATGAGAAGTTATGAGAGGTGAGTGAAAACACAGCGATGTAGGGGAAGTTGTGAAGGTATGAGAGGTGCACGAAAACACAGCGATATAGGGGAAGGTATGAGAGGTGCGCGACGGCGCAGTGATATAGGGGACGGTATGAGATGTGCATGAAAACACGGCAATATTGGGCAAGCCATGAGAGGTGTGCGAAAATACAGCGATATAGGGGACGGTATGGGAGGTGTGCGAAAACAGGGCGACATAGGGGAAGGTATGAGAGGTGCACGAAGGCACAGCGATATAGGGGAAGGTATGAGAGGTGTGCGAGAATACAGCGATGTAGGGGAAATTATGAGAGGTGCGTGACAACACGGCGATACAGGGGAATGTATCAGAGGTGTGAGAAAACACAGCGATATAATGGAAGTAATGACAGGAGCGAAAACATAGCGATATAGGTGAAGACATGAGAGGTGCGTGAAAACACAGTGATATAGGGGAAGCTATGAGAGGTGAGCAATAACACAGCGATAAAGATGAAGCTATGGGATGTGCGCAAAAAGACAGCGATATTGGGGAAGGTATGAGAGGTGCGCGAAAACACAGCGACGTGGGCGTAGCTATGGGAGGTGCGCGAAAGCACAGTGATATAAGGGACGATATGGGATGTGCATGAATACACAGCAATATTGGGGAAGCCATGAGAGATGCGCGAAAACACAGCAATATAGGGGTAGGTATGAGAGGTGCACGAAAACGCAACGATAAAAGGGAAGGTATGGGAGGTGCGCGAAAACAGGACGATATAGGGGAAGGTATGAGATGTGCGCGAAGGCACAGCGATATAGGGGATTCTATGGGAGGTGCGCGAATACACAGCAATATGGGGGACGATATGAGATGTGATTGAAAACACGGCGATATAAGGGAAGGTATAAGAGGTGCGCAAAAATACAGCGATATAGGAGAAGTTATGAGAGGTGCGTGAAAACACAGCGATATAGGGGAAGGAATGAGAGGTGCACAAAAACACAGCGATATAGAGGAAGCTATGGGATATGCGCGAAAACATGGCGATACAGGGAAAAGTATGAGAGGTGCCCGAAAACACAGCGATACAGGGGATGCTATGGGACGTGCGCAAAAACACAGTGATATAGTGGAAGGTACGAGAGGTGTGCAAGAACATGGCTATATAGGGGAAATTATGAGAGGTCCGCGAAAACACGGCGTTATATGAGAAGTTATGAGAGGTGAGTGAAAACACAGCGATGTAGGGGAAGTTGTGAAGGTATGAGAGGTGCACGAAAACACAGCGATAAAGGGGAAGGTATGAGAGGTGCGCGAAGGCGCAGTGATATAGGGGACGGTATGAGATGTGCATGAAAACACGGCGATATTGGGCAAGCCATGAGAGGTGTGCGAAAATACAGCGATATAGGGGACGGTATGGGAGGTGTGCGAAAACAGGGCGACATAGGGGAAGGTATGAGAGGTGCACGAAGGCACAGCGATATAGGGGAAGGTATGAGAGGTGTGCGAGAATACAGCGATGTAGGGGAAATTATGAGAGGTGCGTGACAACACGGCGATACAGGGGAATGTATCAGAGGTGTGAGAAAACACAGCGATATAATGGAAGTAATGACAGGAGCGAAAACATAGCGATATAGGTGAAGACATGAGAGGTGCGTGAAAACACAGTGATATAGGGGAAGCTATGAGAGGTGAGCAATAACACAGCGATAAAGATGAAGCTATGGGATGTGCGCAAAAAGACAGCGATATTGGGGAAGGTATGAGAGGTGCGCGAAAACACAGCGACGTGGGCGTAGCTATGGGAGGTGCGCGAAAGCACAGTGATATAAGGGACGATATGGGATGTGCATGAATACACAGCAATATTGGGGAAGCCATGAGAGATGTGCGAAAACACAGCAATATAGGGGTAGGTATGAGAGGTGCACGAAAACGCAACGATAAAAGGGAAGGTATGGGAGGTGCGCGAAAACAGGACGATATTGGGGAAGGTATGAGATGTGCGCGAAGGCACAGCGATATAGGGGATTCTATGGGAGGTGCGCGAATACACAGCAATATGGGGGACGATATGAGATGTGATTGAAAACACGGCGATATAAGGGAAGGTATAAGAGGCGCGCAAAAATACAGCGATATAGGAGAAGTTATGAGAGGAGTGGAAACACAGCGATATAGGGGGAGGTATGAGAGGTACACGAAAACACAACGATATAAGGGAAGGGATAGGAGGTGCGTGAAAACAGGGCAATATAGGGGAAGGTATGAGAGGTGCACGAACACGCAGCGAAATAAGGGAAGGTATAGGAGGTGCGCGAAAGCAGGGCAATATAGGGGAAGGTATGAGAGGTGCACGAAGGCACAGCGATATAAGGGATGCTATGGGAGGTGCGTGAATATACAGCGATATAGGGGACGTGATAAGATGTGCATGAAAACGCAGCGATATTAGGGAAGGTATGATAGGTGCACAAAAACACAGCGATAAAGGAGAAGTTATGAAAGGTGTGTGAAAACACAGAGATAGAGGGGAAGGTATGAGAGGTGCACGAAAACAGCGATATAGGTGAAGGAATAAGAGGTGCGCGAATACAGGGCGATATAGGTGAAGGAATGGGAGGTGCGCGAAGACACAACGCATTATAGGGGATGCTATGGGAGGTGCGCGAATACACAGCGATATAGGGGAAGTTATGAGAGGTGCGCAAGGCACAGCGATATAGGGGATGCTATGGGAGGTGCGTGAGTACACAGCGATATAGGGGACGTGATGAGATGTGCATGAAAACGCAGTGATATTACGGAAGGTATGAGAGGTGCACAAAAACACAGCGATATAGGAGAAGTTATGAGAGGTGTGCGAAAACACAGCGATATAGGGGAAGGTATGAAAGGTGCACGAAAACGCAGTGATATAAGGGAAGGTATAGTAGGTGCGCGAAAACAGGGCGATATAGGGGAAGGTATGAGAGGTGCACGAAGGCACAGCGATATAGGGGATGCTATGGGAGGAGCGCAAAAACACAGCGATATAGGAGACGGTATGAGATGTGCATAAAAATATGCCGATATACGGGCAGGTATGAGAGGTGCGCGTAAACATGGCGATATAGGGGAAAGTATGAGAGGTGCGCGAAAACTTGGCGTTACAGGGGAATGCATCAGAGCTGCCAGAAAACACAGCGATGTCGTGGAATACATGAGAGGTGTGCGAAAACAGGGCAATATAGTGGAAGCTATGGGATGTGCACGAAAGCAGGGCGATATAGGGGAAGCTATGAGAGGTGCGCGAAAACACAGCGATATAGGGGACGCAATGGGACGTGCGCGAAAACACAGTGATATAGGGCAAGTTATGAGAGGTGCGTGAAAACACAACGATATAGGGGGAGGTATGAGAGGTACACGAAAACGCAGCGATATAAGGGAAGGTATAGGAGGTGCGTGAAAACAGGGCAATATAGGGGAAGGTATGAAAGGTGCACGAACACGCAGCGATATAAGGGAAGGTATAGGAGGTGCGCGAAAACGGCAATATAGGGGAAGGTATGAGAGGTGCATGAAGGCACAGCGATATAAGGGATGCTATGGGAGGTGCGTGAATATACAGCGATATAGGGGACGTGATAAGATGTGCATGAAAACGCAGCGATATTAGGGAAGGTATGATAGGTGCACAAAAACACAGCGATATAGGAGAAGTTATGAGAGGTGTGTGAAAACACAGAGATATAGGGGAAGGTATGAGAGGTGCACGAAAACAGCGATATAGGTGAAGGAATGGGATGTGCGCGAAAACAGGATGATATTTGGGAAGGTATGAGAGGTGCGCGAAAGCACAGCGATATAAGGGATGCTATGGGAGGTGCGCGAATACACAGCCATATAGAGGACGTTATGAGATGTGCATAACAACACGGCGATATAGGAGAAGCTATCAGAGGTGCACAAAAACACGGCGATATAGGGGAAGCTATGAGAGGTGAGCAATAACACAGCGATAAAGGTGAATCCATGGGATGTGCGCGAAAAGACAGCTATATAGGGGAAGGTATGAGAGGTGCGCAAGGCACAGCGATATAGGGGGAGGTATGAGAGGTGCACGAAAACACAGCGATATAGGGGAAGTAATGATAGGAGCGAAAACATAGCGATATACGTGAAGACGTGCGAGGTGCGCAAAAACACGGCGATATAGGGTAAGCTATGAGAGGTGAGCAATAACACAGCGATCAAGGTGAAGCTATGGGATGTGCGCGATAACAGCGATGTAGGCGAAGCTATGGGAGGTGCGCGAAACACAGCGATATAGGGGACGGTATGAGATGTGCATGAATACACGGCGATATTGGGGAAGCCATGAGAGGTGCCTGAAAACACAGCGATATAGGGGAAGGTATGAGAGGTGTGCAAAATCACAGCGATATAGGAGAAGTTAAGAGAGGTGCGCGAAAACACAGCGATATAGGGGAAGCTATGAGAGGTGCGCAAGGCACAGTGATAGAGGGAATACTATGGGATGTGCGCGAATACACAGTGATATAGGGGACGTGATGAGATGTGCATATAAACGCAAAGGTATTAGGGAAGGTATGGGAGGTGCACGAATACACAGCGATATAGGGGACGTTATGAGATGTGCATAAAATCACGGCAATATAGGGGAATTTATGAGAGGTGCGCAAAAATACAGAAATATAGGAGAAGTTATGAGAGGTGCGTGAAAACACAACGATATAGGGGGAAGTGTGAGAGGTACACGAAAACGCAGCGATATAAGGGAAGGTATAGGAGGTGCGTGAAAACAGGGCAATATAGGGGAAGGGCGATATAAGGGAAGGTATAGGAGGTGCGCGAAAACTGGGCAATATAAGGGAAGGTATGAGAGGTGCACGAAGGCACAGCAATATAGGGGATGCTATGGGAGGTGCGCGAAAACACAGCGATATAGGAGACGGTATGAGATGTGCATAAAAACATAGTGATATAGGAGGAAGTATGAGAGGTGCGTGTAAACACGGCGATATAGGGGAAAGTATGAGAGGTGCGCGAAAACTTGGCGTTACAGGGGAATGCATCAGATGTGCCAGAAAACACAGCGATGTAGTGGAAGACATGAGAGGTGCGCGAAAACAGGACAATATAGTGGAAGGTATGGTATGTGCGCAAAAACAGGGCGATATAGGGGAAGGTATGAGAGGTGCGCGAAAACACAGCAATATGGGGGACGCTATGGGACGTGCGCGAAAACACAGTGATATAGGGGAAGGTATGAGAGGCTTGCGAGAACATGGCGATTTAGGGGAAATTATGAGAGGTGTGCAAAAGCACAGCGATACGGGAGAATGTATCTATTGTGCGAGAAAACTCAGCGATATAGGGGAAGTATTGACAGGAGCGAAAACATAGCGATCTAGGTGAAGACATGTGAGGTGAGCAAAAACTCGGCAATACAGGGGAAGCTATGAGAGGTGAGCAATAACACAGCGATAGAGGAGAATCTATGGGATGTGCGCGAAAAGACAGCGATATAGGGGAAGATATGAGAGGTGCGCAAGGCACAGCGATATAGGGGATGCTATGGGAGGAGCGTGAATACACAGTGATATAGGGCACGTGATGAGATGTGCATGAAAACTCAGCGATATTAGGGAAGGTATGAGAGGTGCACAAAAACACAGCGATATACGGGAAGGTATGAAAGGTGCACGAAAACACAGCGATATAGGAGAAGCTATGAGAAGTGTGTGAAAACACAGCGATATAGGGGAAGGTATGACAATGCATGAAAATACAGCGATATAGGGGAAGGAATGGGAGGTGCGCGATAACAGGGCGATATTTGGGAAGGTATCAGAGGTGCGCGAAGGCACAGCGATATAAGGGATGCTATGGGAGGTGCGCGAATACACAGCAATATAGAGGACGTTATGAGATGTGCATAACAACGCGGCGATAGACGGAAAGTTATGAGAGGTGCGCAAAAATACAGCAATATAGGAGAATTTATGAGAGGTGCGTGAAAACGCAGCGATACCAGTGAATCTATGGGATGTGCGCGAAAAGACAGCGATATAGGGGAAGGTATGAGAGGTGCACGAAAACACAGCGATGTAGGGGACGTGATGAGATGTGCATGAAAACGCAGTGATATTAGTGAAGGTCTGAGAGGTGCACAAAAGCACAGCGATATAGGAGAAGTTATGAGAGGTGTGCGAAAACACAGCGATATAGGGGAAGGTATGGAAGGTGCGCAAAACAGGGCGATATAGGGGAAGGTATGAGAGGTGCGCTAAGGCACAGCAATATAAGGAATGCTATGGGAGGTGCACGAATACACAGCGATATAGGGGACGTTATGAGATGTGCCTGATAACACGGCAATAGAGAGGAAGGTATAAGAGCTGCGCAAAAATACAGTGATATAGGAGAAGTTATGAGAGGTGCTTGAAAACACAGCGATATAAGGGAAGGTATGAGAGGTGCACGAAAACAGGGCAATATAGGGGAAGTTATGAGAGGTGCGTGAAGGCACAGCGATATAGGGGATGCTATGAGAGGTGCGCGAAAACACCGTAATATAGGGGAAGACATGAGTGGTATGCAAAAACAGGGCAATATAGTGGAACCTATGGGATGTACGCGAAACCACGGCGATACAGGGGAATGTATCAGAGGTGCGAGAAAACACAGCGATATAGGGGACGCTATGGGACATGCGCAAAAAAACAGTGATATGGGGAAGGCATGAGAGCTGTGCGAGAACATGGCGATATAGGGGAAATTGTAAGAGGTGCGCGAAAACATGGCAATACAGGAGAATGTATCAGATGTGCGCGAAAACATGCGATATAGGGGAAGCTATGAGAGGTTAGCAAAAACACGGCGATATAGGGGAAGCTATGAGAGGTGAGCAATAACACAGCGATAAAGCTGAATCTATGGGATGTGCGCGAAAAGACAGCGATATAGGGGAAGATATGAGAGGTGCGCAAGGCACAGCGATATAGGGGATGCTATGGGAGGTGCGTGAATATACAGCGATATAGGGGACGTGATCAGATGTGCATGAAAACTCAGCGATATTAGGGTAGATATAAGAGGTGCACAAAAACACAGCGATGTAGGAGAAGTTATGAGAGGTGTGTGAAAACACAGCGATATAGGGGAAGGTATGAGAGGTGTGTGAAAACACAGCGATATAGGGGAGGTATGAGAGGTGCATGAAAACACAGCGATATAGGGGAAGATATGGAAGGTGCGCGAAAACGGGGCGATATAGGGGAAGGTATGAGAGGTGCGCGAAGGCACAGCATTATAAGGGATGCTATGGGATGTGCGCGAATACACAGCGATATAGGGGGCGTTATGAGATGTGCATAAAAACACGGCAATATAGGGGAAGTTATGAGAGGTGCGCAAAAATACAGCAATACAGGGGAAGTTATGAGAGGCGCGTGAAAACACAACGATATAAGGGGAGGTGTGAGAGGTACACGAAAACACAGCGATATAGGCGAAGGTATGGGAGGTGCCCGAAAACAGGGCGATATAGGGGAAGCGATGAGAGGTGCGCGAAAACACAGCGATATAGGGGAAGCACTGGGACGTGCGCGAAAACACAGTGATATAGGGGAAGGTATGAGAGGTGTGCGAGAACACGGTGATATAGGGGAAATTATGAGAGGTGTGCGAAAACACGGCGATACAGCAAAATGTATCAGATGTGCGAGAAAACACAGCGATATAGGGGAAGACATGAGAGGTGCGCGAAAACACGGCGATATAGGGGAAGCTATGAGAGGTGAGCAAAAACACGGCGATACAGGGGAACCTATGAGAGGTGAGCAATAACACAGTGATAAAGGTGAATCTATGGGATGTGCACGAAAAGACAGCGATATAAGGGAATCTATGAGAGGTGCGCAACTCTCAGCGATATAGGGGATGTTATGAGAGGTGCGCGAATACAGAGCGATATAGGGGACGTGATGAGATGTGCATGAAAACGCAGCGATATTGGGGAAGGTATGAGAGGTGCACAAAAACACAGCGATATAGGAGAAGTTATGAGAGGTGTGCGAAAACACAGCGATATAGGGGAAGATATGAAAGGTGCACGAAAACACAGAGATATATACGGGAAGGAATTGGAGGTGCACGAATACACAGCGATATAGGGGACGTTATGAGATGTGCATGAAAACACAGCCACATAGGGGAAGTATTGAGAGGAGCGAAAACATAGCGATCCAGGTGAAGACATGAGAGGTGAGCAAAAACACGGCAATACAGGGGAAGCTATGAGAGGTGCGCAAGGCACAGCGATATAGGGGAAGCTATGAGAGGTGCGCAAGGCACAGCGATATAGGGGATGCTATGAGAGGTGCGCGAATACACAGCGATATTGGGGAAATTATGAGAGGTGTATGAAAACTCAGCGATATTAGGGAAGGTATGAGAGGTGCACAAAAACTCAGTGATATAGGAGAAGTTATGAGAGGTGTGTGAAAACACAGCGATATAGGGGAAGGTATGAAAGGTGCACGAAAACACCGCGATATAGGGGAAGGAATCGGAGGTGCGCGATAACAGGGCGATATAGGGGAAGGTATGAGAGGTGCACGAAGGCACAGCGATATAGGGGATGCTATGGGAGGTGCGCGAATACACAGCGATATAGGGGAAGACATGAGAGGTGCGTGAAAACACAGCTATATAGGGGACGCTATTGGACGTGCGCGAAAACACAGTGATATAGGGGAAGATATGAGAGGTGTGCGAGAATACGGCAATATAGGTGAAATTATGAGAGGTGCGCGAAAACACGTTGATACAGGGAACTGTATCAGATGTGCAAGAACACAGAGATATAGGGGAAGTAATGAGAGGAGCGGAAACACAGCGATATAGGTGAAGACATGAGAGGTGCGCGAAAATACGGCGATATAGGGGAAGCTATGAGAGGTAAGCAATAACACAGCGGTAAAGGTGAAGTTATGGGATGTGCGCGAAAACAGGGCGATATAGGGGAAGGTATGAGAAGTGCGCAAAAACACAGCGATGTAGGCGAAGCCATGGGAGGTGCGCGGGAAACAGGGCAATATAGGGGAAGGTATGAGTGATGCGCAAAGGCACAGCGATATAGGGGATGCTATGTGAGGTGCGTGAATACACAGAGATATAGGAGACGTTATGAGATGTGCGTGAAAATACGGCGATATTAGGGAAGCCATGTGAGGTGTGCAAAAATACAGCGATATAGGGGACGGTATGGGAACTGTGCGAAAACAGGGCGACATAGGAGAAGGTATGAGAGGTGCGCAAAGGCACAGCGATGTAGAGGATGCTATGGCAGGTGCGCGAATACACAGCGATATATGGGATATTAAGAGATGTGCATGAAAACACGGCGATATTGGGGAAGCCATGAGAGGTGCACGAAAACAGCGATGTAGGCGAAGCTATGGGAGGTGCGCGAAAACACAGCGATTTAGGGGAAGGTATGAGATGTGCATGAATACACGGCGATAGTCGGGAAGCCATGAGAGGTGTGCGAAAACACAGCGATTTTGGGGAAGGTATGAGAGCTGCGTGAAAACACAGTGATATTGGGGAAGGTAAGAGAGGAGCGCGAAACAGGGCGATATAGGGGAAGTTATGAGAGATGCGTGAAAACCCAGCGACATTGGGGACGTTATGAGATGTACATGAAAACACGGTGATATTGGGGAAGGTATGAGAGGTGTGCAAAAACACTGCGATATACGGGAATGCATGAGAGGTGCGCGAAGGCACAGTGATATATGGGATGGTATGGGAGGTACGCGAATACACAGCGATAAAGGGGACGTTGTGAGATGTGCGCAAAAATACATCGATATAGGGGAAGGTATGAGAGGTGCTCGAAAACACAGCGATATAGGGAAAGCTATGAGATGTGCATGAGTACACGGCGATAGTCGGGAAGCCATGAGAGGTGTGCGAAAACACAGCGATATAGGGGAAGGTATGAGAGCAGCGTGAAAACACATTTTTATAGGGAAAGGTATGAGAGGAGTGCAAAAACAGGGCGACATAGGGGAAGTTATGAGAGGTGTGTGAATACCTAGCGATATAGGGGACGTTATGAGATGTGCATGAAAACACGGCGATATAGGGGAGGGTATAAGAGGTGCGCGAAAGCACAGCGATATGGGAGAAGGTATGAGAGGTGCACGAAAACAGCGATATAGGTGAAGGAATGGGAGGTGCGCGAAAACAGGACGATATTTGGGAAGGTATGAGAGGTGCGCGAAGGCACAGCGATATAAGGGATTCTATGGGAGGTGCGCGAATACACAGCCATATAGAGGACGTTATGAGATGTGCATAACAACACGGCGATATAGGGTAAGCTATGAGAGGTGCGCAAAAACACGGCGATATAGGGGAAGCTATGAGAGGTGAGCAATAACACAACGATAAAGGTGAATCTATGGGATGTGCGCGAAAAGACAGCTATATAGGGGAAGGTATGAGAGGTGCGCAAGGCACAGCGATATAGGGGACGTGATGAGATGTGCATGAAAACGCAGTGATATTAGGGAAGGTATGAGAGGTGCATGAAAACACAGCGATATAGGGGAAGGTATGGAAGGTGCGCGAAAACGGGGCGATATAGGGGAAGGTATGAGAGGTGCGCGAAGGCACAGCATTATAAGGGATGCTATGGGATGTGCGCGAATACACAGCGATATAGGGGACGTTATGAGATGTGCATGAAAACATGGCAATATAGGGGAAGGTATAAGAGTTGCGCAAAAATACAGTGATATAGGAGAAGTTATGAGAGGTGCATGAAAACACAGCGATATAAGGGAAGGTATGAGAGGTGCACGTAAACACAGCGATATTGGGGACGGTATGGGAGGTGCGCGAAAACAGGGCGATATAGGGGAAGATATGAGAAGTGCTCGAAGGCACAGCGATATAGGGGATGCTATGAGAGGTGCACGAAAACACCGTGATATTGTGGAAGACATGAGAGGTGCGCAAAAACAGGGCAATATAGTGGAAGCTATGGGATGTGCGCGAAACCACGGCGATACAGGGGAATGTATCAGAGGTGCGAGAAAACACTACGATATAGGGGATGCTATGGGCCATGCGCAAAAAAGCAGTGATATAGGGGAAGGTATGAGAGGTGTGCGAGAACACGGTGATATACGAGAAATTGTAACAGGTGCGCGAAAACATGCAATACAGGAGAATGTATCAGAGGTGCGAGAAAACACAGCGAAATAGGGGAAATTGTAAGAGGTGCGCGAAAACATGCAATACAGGAGAATGTATCACAGGTGCGAGAAAACACAGTGAAATAGGGGAAATTGTAAGAGGTGCGCGAAAACATGCAATACAGGAGAATGTATCAGAGGTGTGAGAAAACACAGCAATACAGGGGAAGTAATGATAGGAGCAAAAACATAGCGATATAGGTGAAGATATGCGAGGTGTGCGAAAACACGGCGATATATGGTAAGCTATGAGAGGTGAGCAATAACACAGCGATCAAGGTGAAGCTAAGGGATGTGCGTGAAAACAGCGATGTAGACGAAGCTATGGGAGGTGCGCAAAAGCACAGTGATATAGGTGAAGGTATGAGATGTGCACAAAAATACATCGATATAGGGGAAGGTATGAGAGCTGCGTGAAAACACAGCGATATAGGGGAAGTTATGAGAGGTGCGTGAAAACCCAGCGACATTGGGGACGTTATGAGATGTGCATGAAAGCACGGTGATATTGGGGAAGGTATGAGAGGTGTGCAAAAACACAGCGATATACGGGAATGCATGAGAGGAGTGCGAAAACAGGGCGATATAGGGGAATGCATGAGAGGTGAGCAAAAACATGGCGATATAGGGGAAGCTATGGGAGGTGTGTGAATACACTGCGATATAGGGGACGTGATGAGATATGCAAGAAAATGCAACGATATTAGTGAAGGTATGAGAGGTGCGCGAAAACACAGCGATGTAGGGGAAGGTATGAGAGGTGCAAGAAAACAGCAATATAGGGGAAGGTATGAGAGGTGCGCGAAAACAGGGCGATATATGTGAAGGAATGGGAGGTGCGCGAAAACAGGGCGATATAGGTGAAGGAATGGGAGGTGCGCGAAAACAGGGTGATATAGATGAAGTTATGAGAGGTATGCGAAGGCACAGCAATATAGGGGATTCTATGGAATGTGCACGAAAACACAGTGATATAGGGGAAGACAGGAGAGATGCGCGAAAACACGGCGATATAGGGGAATCTATGAGAGGTGAGCAATAACACAGCAATAAAGGTGAATCTATGCGATGTGCGCGAAAAGACAGCGATATAGGGAAAGGTATGAGAGGTGCGCAAGGCACAGCGATATAGGGGATGCTATGGGAGGTGCGTGAATACACAGCGTTATAGGGGACGTGATGAGATGTGCATGAAAACGCAGCGATATTAGGGAAGGTATGAGAGGTGCACAAAAGCACAGCGATATAGGAGATGTTATGAGAGTTGTGTGAAAAGACAGCGATATAGGGGAAGGTATGAGAGGTGTACGAAAACAGTGATATAGGGGAAGGTATGAGAGGTGTGCGAGAACGCAGCGATATAGGGGAAATTGTAAGAGGTGCGCAAAAGCATGGCAATACAGGAGAATGTATCAGAGGTGCGAGAAAACATAGCGATATAGGGGAAGTAATGATAGGAACAAAAACATAGCGATACAGGTGAAGACATGCGAGCTGCGCGAAAACACGGCGATATAGGGTAAGCTATGAGAGGTGAGCAATAACACAGCGATCAAGTTGAAGCTATAGGATGTGCGCGAAAACAGTGATGTAGGTGAAGCTATGGGAGGTGTGCAAAACACAGCGATATAGGAGAAGTTAAGAGAGGTGCGTGAAAACACAGCAATATAGGGGAGGTAGGAGAGGAGCACGAAAACACAGCGATATCGGGGAAGGTATGGGAGGTGCGCGAAAACAGGGCGATATACGGGAATGCATGAGAGGTGCGCGAAGGCACAGTGATATAGGGGATTCTATGGGCGGTGCGCAAATACACAGCGATATAGGGGATGTTATGAGATGTGCATGAAAACACATCAATATAGGGGAATATATGAGATATGCGCAAAAATACATCGATAAAGGGGAAGGTATGAGAGGTGCGCGAAAGCAGCGATATAGGCGAAGCTATGGGAGATGCGCGAAAGCACAGCGATATAGGGGAAGGTATGAGATGTGCATCAATACACGGCGATAGTCGGGAAGCCATGAGAGGTGTGCAAAAACACAGCGATATAGGGGAAGGTATGAGAGGAGTGCGAAAACAGGGCGATATAGTGGAGGTTATGAGAGGTGCGTGAAAACCCAGCGACATTGGGGACGTTATGAGATGTGCATGAAACCACGGTGATATTGGGGAAGGTATGAGAGGTGTGCAAAAACACAGCGGTATACGGGAATGCATGAGAGCTGCGCGAAGGCACAGTGATATAGGGGATGGTATGGGAGGTGCGCGAATACATAGCGATATAGAGGAAGGTATGAGATGTGCGCAAAAATACATCGATATAGGGGAAGGTATGAGAGGTGCATGAAAACAGCGATGTAGGCGAAGCTATGCGAGGTGCGCGAAAACACAGCGATATAGGGGAAGGTATGAGATGTGCATAAATACACAGCGATAGTTGGGAAGCCATGAGAGGTGTGAGAAAACACAGCGATATTGGGGAAGGTATGAGAGCAGTGTGAAAACACATTGATATAGGGGAAGGTATGAGAGGAGTGCGAAAACAGGGCGATATAGAGGAAGTTATCAAAGGTGCGTGAAAACCTAGCAATATAGGGGACGTTATGAGATCTGCATGAAAACACGGCGATATAGGGGAAGGTATGAGAGGTGCGCGAAGGCACAGCGACATAGGAGAAGGTATGAGAGGTGCACGAAAACTGCGATATAGGTGAAGGAATGGGAGGTGCGCGAAAACAGGGCAATATTTGGGAAGGTATGAGAGGTGCGTGTAGGCACTGCAATATAAGGGATGCTATGGGAGGTGCGCGAATACACAGCGATATAGAGGACGTTATGAGATGTGCATAACAACACGGCGATATAGGGTAACTTATGAGAGGTGCGCAAAAACACGGCGATATAGGGGAAACTATGAGAGGTGAGCAATAACACAGCGATAAAGGTGAATCTATGGGATGTGCGTGAAAAGACAGCTGTATAGGGGAAGGTATGAGAGGTGCGCAAGGCACAGCGATATAGGGGGAGGTATGAGAGGTGCACGACAACACAGCGATATAGGAGAAGTTATGAGAGGTGTGTGAAAACACAGCGATATAGGGGGAGGTATGAGAGGTGCATGAAAGCACTGCGATATAGGGGAAGATATGGAAGGTGCGCGTAAATGGGGCGATATAGGGGAATGTATGAGAGGTGCGCGAAGGCACAGCATTATAAGGGATGCTATGGGATGTGCGCGAATACACAGCGATATAGGGGACGTTATGAGATGTGCATAAAAACACGGCAATATGGGGGAAGTTATGAGAGGTGCGCAAAATTACAGCAATACAGGGGAAGTTATGAGAGGTGCGTGAAAACACAGCGATATAAGGGGAGTATGAGAGGTACACGAAAACACAGCGATATAGGGGAAGGTATGGGAGGTGCTCGAAAACAGAGTGATATAGGGAAAGGTATGAGACGTGTGCGAAACACAGCAATTTAGGGGATGGTATGGGAGATGCACGAAAACACAGTGATATAGGGGAAGACATGAGAGGTGCGTGAAAACAGAGTGATATAGGGGACGCTTTTGTACGTGCGCGAAAACACAGTGATATAGGGGAAGATATGAGAGGTGTGCGAGAACACGGCGATATAGGTGAAATTATGAGAGGTGCGCGAAAACACGTTGATACAGGGAACTGTAACAGAAGTGCAAGAACACAGAGCGATACAGGGGAAGTAATGAGAGGAGCGGAAACATAGCGATATAGGTGAAGAAATGAGAGGTGCGCGAAAACACGGCGATATAGGGGAACGTATGAGAGGGGCGCAAAAACACAGCGATGTAGGCGAAGCCATGGGTGGTGCACGGGAAACAAGGCGACATAGGGGAAGGTATGAGCAATGCGCGAAGGCACAGCGATATAGAGGATGCTATGGGAGGTGCGTGAATACACACAGATGTAGGAGACGTTTTGAGATGTGCATGAAAACACGGCGATATTGGAGAAGCCATGAGAGGTGTGCAAAAATACAACGATATATGGGACGGTATGGGAGCTGTGCGAAAACAGGGCGACATGGGGGAAGGTATGAGAGGTGCGCGAAGGCACAGCGATATAGGGGATGCTATGGCAGTTGCGCGAATACTCAGCGATATATGGGACGTTAAGGGATGTGCATGAAAACGCGGCGATATTGGGGCAGCCATGAGAGGGACGCAAAAATACGGCGATATAGGAGAAATTATGAGTGGTGCACGAAAACACGGCGATATTGGGGAAGGTATGGGAGGTGCGCGAAAACAGGGCGATATAGGGGAAGTTATGAGAGGTGCGCGAATGCACAGCGATATAGGGGATGCTATGAGAGGTGCGCCAAAAAACCGTGATATAGGGGAAGACATGAGAGGTGCGCAAAAACAGGGCAATATAGTGGAACCTATGGGATGTGCGCGAAACCACGGCGATACGGGGGAATGTATCAGAGGTGCGAGAAAACACAGCGATATAGGGGATGCTATGGGAGGTGCGCGAAAACACAGCGATATAGGAGACAGTATGAGATGTGCATAAAACCATGCTGATATAGGGGGAGGTGTGAGAGTTGCGCGAAAACTTGGCGTTACAGGGGAATGCATCAGAGGTGCCAGAAAACACAGCTATGTAGTGGAATACATGAGAGGTGAGCGAAAACAAGGCAATATAGTGGAAGCTATGGGATGTGCACGAAAACAGGGCGATATAGGGGAAGCTATGAGAGGTGCGCGAAAACACAGCTATACAGGGGACGCAATGGGACGTGCGCGAAAACACAGTGATATAGGAGAAGTTAAGAGAGGTGCGTGAAAACACAGTGATATAGGGGAAGTTATGAGAGGTGCACGAAGGCACAGCGATATAGGGGATGCTATGGGAGGTGCAAGAAAACACAGCGATATAGGAGACGGTATGAGATGTGCATAAAAATATGGCGATATAGGGGGAGGTATGAGAGTTGCGCGAAAACTTGGCGTTACAGGGGAATGCATCAGAGGTGCCAGAAAACACAGCTATGTAGTGGAATACATGAGAGGTGTGCGAAAACAGGGCAATATAGTGGAAGCTATGGGATGTGTACGAAAACTGGGCGATATAGGGGAAGCTATGAGAGGTGTGCGAGAACACGGTGATATAGGAGAAGTTATGAGAGGTGAGCAAAAACACAGCGATATAGGGGAAGCTATGAGAGGTGCGCAAGCACAGCGATATAGGGGATGCTATGAGAGGTGCGCGAATACACAGCGATACTGGGGAAATTATGAGAGGTGTATGAAAACTCAGCAATATTAGGGAAGGTATGAGAGGTGCACAAAAACTCAGTGATATAGGAGAAATTATGAGAGGTGTGTGAAAGCACAGCGATATAGGGGAAGGTATGAAAGGTGCAGGAAAACACAGCGATATAGGGGAAGGAATCGGAGGTGCGTGAAAACGGCGATATAGGGGAAGTAATGAGAGGTGCACGAAGGCACAGCGATATAGTGGATGCTATGGGAGGTGCGCAAATACACAGCGATATAGGGGAAGACATGAGAGGTGTGTGAAAACACAGCGATAAAGGGGACGCTATTGGACGTGCACGAAAACACAGTGATATAGGGGAAGATATGAGAGGTGTGCGAGAACACGGCAATATAGGTGAAATT
Source organism: Mobula birostris (assembly GCF_030028105.1). Taxonomy (NCBI): domain Eukaryota; kingdom Metazoa; phylum Chordata; class Chondrichthyes; order Myliobatiformes; family Myliobatidae; genus Mobula; species Mobula birostris. Next base: position 67,302 of record NW_027277559.1, read on the forward strand.
ATGAGAGGTGCGCGAAAACACGTTGATACAGGGAACTGTATCAGATGTGCAAGAACACAGAGAGATATAGGGGAAGTAATGAGAGGCACGGAAACACAGCGATATCGGTGAAGACATGAGAGGTGCGTGAAAACACAGCGATATGGGGACGTTATTGGACGTGCGCGAAAACACAGTGATATAGGTGAACATATGAGAGGTGTGCGAGAACACGGCAATATGGGTGAAATTATGAGAGGTGCGCGAAAACAACGATGTTGGCGAAGCTATGGGAGCTGCGCGAAAGCACAGCAATATAGAGGAAGGTATGAGATGTGCGTCAATACACGGCGATAGTCGGGAAGCCATGAGAGGTGTGCGAAAACACAGCGATATAGGGGAAGATATGAGAGGAGCGCGAAAACAGGGCGATATAGTGGAGGTTATGAGAGGTGCGTGAAAACCCAGCGACATTGGGGATGTTATGAGATGTGCATGAAACCATGGTGATATTGGGGAAGGTATGAGAGGTGTGCAAAAACACAGCGGTATACGGGATTGAATGAGAGGTGCGCGAAGGCACAGTGATATAGGGGGTGGTATGGGAGGTGCGCGAATACATAGCGATATAGGGGAAGGTAGGAGATGTGCGCAAATATACATCGATGTAGGCGAAGCTATGGGAGGTGCGCGAAAACACAGCGATATAGGGGAAGGTATGAGAGCTGCGTGAAAACGCAGTGATATTGTGGAAGGTATGAGAGGAGCCCGAAAACACAGCGATATACGGGAATGCATGAGAGGTGTGCGAAGGCACAGTGATATAGGGGATGGTATGGGAGGTGCGCGAAAACACAGCGATATAGGGGAAGGTATGAGAGCTGCGTGAAAACGCAGTGATATTGTGGAAGGTATGAGAGGAGCCCGAAAACACAGCGATATACGGGAATGCATGAGAGGTGTGCGAAGGCACAGTGATATAGGGGATGGTATGGGAGGTGCGCGAATACACAGCGATATAGGGGACGTTATGAGATGTGCGCAAAAATACATCGATATGGGGAAGTTATGAGAGGTGCGTGAAAACACAGCGATATAGGGAAAGCTATGAGATGTGCATGAATTCACGGCGATAGTCGGTAAGCCATGAGAGGTGTGCGAAAACACAGCGATATAGTGGAAGGTATGAGAGCAGCGAGAAAACACATTGATATAGGGGAAGGTATGAGAGGAGTGCGAAAACAGGGCGATATAGGGGAAGTTATGAGAGGTGCATGAAAACACGGCAATATAGGGGAAGGTATGAGAGGTGCGCGAAGGCACAGCGATATAGGAGAAGGTATGAGAGGTGCACGAAAACAGCGATATAGGTGAAGGAATGGGAGGTGCGCAAAAACAGGGCGATATTTGGGAAGGTATGAGAGGTGCGCGAAAGCACAGCGATATAAGGGATGCTATGGGAGGTGCGCGAATGCACAGCGATATAGAGGATGTTATGAGATGTGCATAACAACACGGCGATATAGGGTAAGTTATGAGAGGTGCGCAAAAACACAGCGATATAGGGGAAGCTATGAGAGGTGAGCAATAACACAGCGATGAAGGTGAATCTATGGGATGTGCGCGAAAAGACCGCTATATAGGGGAAGGTATGAGAGGTGCGCAAGGCACAGCGATATAGGGGGATGTATGAGAGGTGCACAAAAACACAGCGATATGGGGATGTGATGAGATGTGCATTAAATCGCAGTGATATTAGGGAAGGTATGAGAGCTGCGTGAAAACACAGTGATATAGGAGAAGGTATGAGAGGAGCGCGAAAACTGGGCGATATAGGGGAAATTATGAGAACTGCATGAAAACCTAGCAATATAGGGGATGTTATGAGATGTGCATGAAAACACGGCGATATTTGGGAAGGTATGAGAGGTGCGCGAAGGCACAGCAATATGTGGGATGCTATGGGAGGTGCGCGACTACACAGCGATATAGGGTATGTTATGAGATGTGCATAAAAACACAGCGATATAGGGGAAGTTATGAGAGTTGCGCAAAAATGCAGCAATATAGGAGAAGTTATGAGAGGTGCGTGAAAACACAGCGATATAGTGGAAGGTATGAGAGGTGTGCGAAAACAGGGCGATATAGGGGAAGGTATGAGAGGTGTGCGAGAACACAGCAATATAGGGGAAATTCTAAGAGTGCGCGAAAAGATGGCAATACAGGAGAATGTATCAGAGGTGCGAGAAAACACAGCGATATAGGGGAAGTAATGATAGGAGCAAAAACATAGCGATATAGGTGAAGACATGCGAGGTGCGCAAAAACACGGCGATATAGGGGAAGCTATGAGAGGTGAGCAATAACACAGCGATCAAGGTGAAGCTATGGGTTGTGCGCGAAAACAGCGATGTAGTCGAAGCTATGGGAGGTGCACGAAAACATAGCGATATCGGGGAAGGTATGGGAGGTGCGCGAAAACAGGGCGATATAGGGGAAGGTATGAGAGGTGCGCGAAGGCACAGTGACATATGGGAAGGTATGAGATGTACGCAAAAGTACAGCGATATAGGAGAAGTTATGAGAGGTGCATGAAAACACAACAATATGGGGAAGGTATGAGAGGTGCACAATAATACAGCGATATAGGGGAAGGTATGGGAGGTGCGCGAAAACAGGGCGATATAGGGGACGTTATGAGATTTGCATGAAAACACATCAATATAGGGGAAGGTATGAGATGTGCACAAAAATACAGCGATATAGCAGAAGTTATGAGAGGTGCGTGAAAACACAGCGATTCAGGGGAAGGTATGAGAGGTGCGCGAAAACACAGCGATATAGGGGACGCTATGGGAGGTGCGCGAAAACACAGCGATAAAGGGGACAGTACGAGATGTGCATGAATACACGGCGATATTGGGGAAGCCAAGAGAGGTGCATGAAAACACAGCGAAATAGGGGAAGGTATGAGAGGTGTGCAAAAACACAGCGATATCGGGGAAGTTATGGGAAGTGAGCAAAAACAGGCCGATATAGGGGAAGGTATGAGAGGTGCGCGAAGGCACAGTGATATAGGGAGCTATGGGAGGTGCACGAATACACAGCGATATAGGGGACGTTATGAGATGTGCATGAAAACACGGAAATATGGGGGAAGGTATGAGAGGTGCGCAAAAATACAGCATTATAGCAGAATTTATGAGAGGTGCGTGAAAACACAGTAATATAGGGCAAGGTATGAGAGGTGCACGAAAACACAGCAATATAGGGGAAGGAATGGGAGGTGCGCGAAAACAGTGCGATATAGGGGAAGGTATGAGAGGTGCCCGAAAACACAGCGATATAGGGGAGGCTATGGGACGTGCGCGCAAACACGGCAATATAGGGGAATTTATGAGAAGTGCACGAAAACACGGCGATACAGGGGAATGTATCAGAGGTGCGAGAAAGCACAGCGATATAGGGGACGTTATGAGATGTGCATGAAAACACAGCGATATAGGGGAAGATATGAGAGGTAAACGAAAACACGGCGATATGGGAGAATGTATCAGAGATGTGAGAAAACACAGCGATATAGGGGAAGTAATGAGAGGAGGGAAAACATAGCGATCTAGGTGAAGACATGAGAGGTGCGCGAAAACATGGCGATACAGGGGAAGCTATGAGAGGTGAGCAAAAACACGGCGATATAGGGGAAGCTGTGAGAGGTGTGCAATAACACAGCGATAAAGTTGAATCTATGGGATGTGCGCAAAATGACAGCGATATAGGGGAAGGTATGAGAAGTGCATTAAAATGCAGCGATATTCAGGAAGAAATAAGAGGTGCAGAAAACAAGGACGATATAGGAGAAGTTGTGAGAGGTGTGTGAAAACGTAACGATATAGGGGAATGTATGAGAGATGCACGAAAACACAGCGATATAGGGGAAGGTCTGGGAGGTGCGCGAAAACCCAGCGACATTGGGGACGTTATGAAATGTGCATGAAAACACGGTGATATTGGGGAAGGTATGAGAGGTGTGCAAAAACACAGCGATATACGGGAATGCATGAGAGGAGTGCAAAAACAGGGCGATATAGGGGAGATATGAGAGGTGAGCAATAACACAGCGATAAAGGGGATATTATGAGATCTGCGCAAAAATACATCGATATGGGGAAGGTATGAGAGGTGCACGAAAACAGCGATGTAGGCGAAGCTATGGGAGGTGCGCGAAAACACAGCGATATATGGGAAGCTATGAGATGTGCATGAATACACGGCGATAGTCGGGAAGCCATGAGAGGTGTGTGAAAACACAGCGATATAGGGGAAGGTATGAGAGGAGCGCGAAAACTGGGCGATATAGGGGAAATTATGAGAAGTGCATGAAAACCTAGCGATATAGGGGATGTTATGAGATGTGCATGAAAACACGGCGATATAGGGGAAGGTATGAGAGGTGCGCGAAGGCACAGCGATTTAGGGGAAGGTATGAGAGGTGCACGAAAACAGCATATAGGTGAAGGAATGGGAGGTGCGCGAAAACAGGGCGATATTTGGGAAGATATGAGAGGGGCGTGTAGGCACTGCGATATAAGGGATGCTATGGGAGGTGCATGAATACACACAGATGTAGGAGACGTTTTGAGATGTGCATGAAAACACGGCGATATTGGAGAAGCCATGAGAGGTGTGCAAAAATACAGCGATATAGGGGACAGTATGGGAGCTGTGCGAAAACAGGGCGACATGGGGGTAGGTATGAGAGGTGCGCAAGGCACAGTGATATAGGGGGAGGTATGAGAGGTGCACGAAAACACAGCGAAATAGGGGACATGATGAGATGTGCATGAAAACGCACTGATATTAGGGAAGGTATGAGAGGTGCACAAAAACATTGCGATATAGGAGAAGTTATGAGAGGTGTGTGAAAACACAGCGATATAGGGGGAGGTATGAGAGGTGCATGAAAACACTGCGATATAGGGGAAGATATGGAAGGTGCGCGTAAATGGGGCGATATAGGAGAATGTATGAGAGGTGCGCGAAGGCACAGCATTATAAGGGATGCTATGGGATGTGCGCGAATACACAGCGATAGAGGGGACGTTATGAGATGTGCATAAAAACACGGCAATATGGGGGAAGTTATGAGAGGTGCGCAAAATTACAGCAATACAGGGGAAGTTTTGAGAGGTGCGTGAAAACACAGCGATATAAGGGGAGTATGAGAGGTACACGAAAACACAGCGATATAGGGGAAGGTATGGGAGGTGCTCGAAAACAGAGTGATATAGGGAAAGGTATGAGACGTGTGCGAAACACAGCAATATAGGGGATGGTATGGGAGATGCACGAAAACACACTGATAGAGGGGAAGACATGAGAGGTGCATGAAAACAGAGTGATATAGGGGACACTTTTGTACGTGCGCGAAAACACAGTGATATAGGGGAAGATATGAGAGGTGTGCGAGAACACGGCGATATAGGTGAAATTATGAGAGGTGCGCGAAAACACGTTGATGCAGGGAACTGTAACAGAAGTGCAAGAACACAGAGCGATATAGGGGAAGTAATGAGAGGAGCGGAAACATAGCGATATAGGTGAAGAAATGAGAGGTGCGTGAAAACACGGCGATATAGGGGAACGTATGAGAGGTGCGCAAAAACACAGCGATGTAGGCGAAGCCATGGGTGGTGCACGGGAAGCAAGGCGACATAGGGGAAGGTATGAGCAATGCGCGAAGGCACAGCGATATAGAGGATGCTATGGGAGGTGCGTGAATACACACAGATGTAGGAGACGTTATGAGATGTGCATGAAAACACGGCGATATTGGAGAAGCCATGAGAGGTGTGCGAAAATACAGCGATATAGGGGACGGTATGGGAGGTGTGCGAAAACAGGGCGACATGGGGGAAGGTATGAGAGGTGCGCGAAGGCACAGCGATATAGGGGATGCTATGGCAGTTACGCGAATACACAGCGATATATGGGACATTAAGGGATGTGCATGAAAACGCGGCGATATTGGGGAAGCCATGAGAGGGACGCAAAAATACGGCGATATAGGAGAAATTATGAGAGGTGCACGAAAACACGGCGATATTGGGGAAGGTATGGGAGGTGCGCGAAAACAGGGCGATATAGGGGAAGTTATGAGAGGTGCGCCAATGCACAGCGATATAGGGGATGCTATGAGAGGTGCGCCAAAAAACCGTGATATAGGGGAAGACATGAGAGGTGCGCAAAAACAGGGCAATATAGTGGAACCTATGGGATGTGTGCAAAACCACGGCGATACGGGGGAATGTATCAGAGGTGCGAGAAAACACAGCGATATAGGGGATGCTATGGGAGGTGCGCAAAAACACAGCGATATAGGAGACGGTATGAGATGTGCATAAATCCATGCTGATATAGGGGGAGGTGTGAGAGTTGCGCGAAAACTTGGCGTTACAGGGGAATGCATCAGAGGTGCCAGAAAACACAGCTATGTAGTGGAATACATGAGAGGTGAGCGAAAACAAGGCAATATAGTGGAAGCTATGGGATGTGCACGAAAACAGGGCGATATAGGGGAAGCTATGAGAGGTGCGCGAAAACACAGCTATACAGGGGACGCAATGGGACGTGCGCGAAAACACAGTGATATAGGAGAAGTTAAGAGAGGTGCGTGAAAACACAGCGATATAGGGGAAGTTATGAGAGGTGCACGAAGGCACAGCGATATAGGGGATGCTATGGGAGGTGAAAGAAAACACAGCGATATAGAAGACGGTATGAGATGTGCATAAAAACATAGCGATATAGGGGGAGGTGTGAGAGTTGCGCGAAAACTTGGCGTTACAGAGGAATGCATCAGAGGTGCCAGAAAACACAGCTATGTAGTGGAATACATGAGAGGTGTGCGAAAACAGGGCAATATAGTGGAAGCTATGGGATGTGTACGAAAACTGGGCGATATAGGGGAAGCTATGAGAGGTGTGCAAAAACACAGCGATATAGGGGATGCAATGGGACGTGCGCGAAAACACAGTGATATAGGGGAAGGTATGAGAGGTGTGCGAGAACACGGTGATATAGGGGAAATTATGAGAGGTGTGCGAAAACACGGCGATACGGCAAAATGTATCAGATGTGCGAGAAAACACAGCGATATAGGGGAAGTATTGAGAGGAGCGAAAACATAGCGATCTAGGTGAAGACATGAGAGGTGCGCGAAAACACAGCGATATAGGGGAAGCTATGAGAGGTGAGCAATAACAGAGGGATAAAGGTGAATATATGGGATGTGCGCGAAAAGACAGCGATATAGGGGAATCTATGAGAGGTGCGCAACTCACAGCGATATAGGGGATGCTATGAGAGGTGCGTGAATACACAGCGATATAGGGGACGTGATGAGATGTGCATGAAAACGCAGCGATATTGGGGAAGGTATGAGAGGTGCACAAAAACACAGCGATATAGGAGAAGTTATGAGAGGTGTGCGAAAACACAGCGATGTAGGGGAAGGTATGAAAGGTGCACGAAAACACAGAGATATATACGGGAAGGAATGGGAGGTGCACGAATACACAGCAATATAGGGGACGTGATGAGATGTGCATGAAAACGCAGCGATATTGGGGAAGGTATGAGAGGTGCACAAAAACACAACGATCTAGGAGAAGTTATGAGAGGTGAGCAAAAACACAGCGATATAGGGGAAGCTATGAGAGGTGCGCAAGCACAGCGATATAGGGGATGCTATGAGAGGTGCGCGAATACACAGCGATACTGGGGAAATTATGAGAGGTGTATGAAAACTCAGCGATATTAGGGAAGGTATGAGAGGTGCACAAAAACTCAGTGATATAGGAGAAATTATGAGAGGTGTGTGAAAGCACAGCGATATAGGGGAAGGTATGAAAGGTGCAGGAAAACACAGCGATATAGGGGAAGGAATCGGAGGTGCGTGAAAACGGCGATATAGGGGAAGTAATGAGAGGTGCACGAAGGCACAGCGATATAGTGGATGCTATGGGAGGTGCGCAAATACACAGCGATATAGGGGAAGACATGAGAGGTGTGTGAAAACACAGCGATAAAGGGAACGCTATTGGACGTGCGCGAAAACACAGTGATATAGGGGAAGATATGAGAGGTGTGCGAGAACACGGCAATATAGGTGAAATTATGAGAGGTGCGCGAAAACACGTTGATACAGGGAACTGTATCAGATGTGCAAGAACACAGAGAGATATAGGGGAAGTAATGAGAGGCGCGGAAACACAGCGATATCGGTGAAGACATCAGAGGTGCGTGAAAATACAGCGATATGGGGACGCTATTGGACGTGCGCGAAAACACAGTGATATAGGTGAACATATGAGAGGTGTGCGAGAACACGGCAATATGGGTGAAATTATGAGAGGTGCGCGAAAACAACGATGTAGGCGAAGCTATGGGAGCTGCGCGAAAGCACAGCAATATAGGGGGTGGTATGGGAGGTGCGCGAATACATAGCGATATAGGGGAAGGTAGGAGATGTGCGCAAAAATGCATCGATGTAGGCGAAGCTATGGGAGGTGCGCGAAAACACAGCGATATATGGGAAGGTATGAGAGCTGCGTGAAAACGCAGTGATATTGGGGAAGGTATGAGAGGAGCCCGAAAACACAGCGATATACGGGAATGCATGAGAGGTGTGCGAAGGCACAGTGATATAGGGGATGGTATGGGAGGTGCGCGAATACACAGCGATATAGGGGACGTTATGAGATGTGCGCAAAAATACATCGATATGGGGAAGTTATGAGAGGTGCGCGAAAACACAGCGATATAGGGAAAGCTATGAGATGTGCATGAATTCACGGCGATAGTCAGTAAGCCATGAGAGGTGTGCGAAAACACAGCGATATACGGGAAGGATGAGAGCAGCGAGAAAACACATTGATATAGGGGAAGGTATGAGAGGAGTGCGAAAACAGGGCGATATAGGGGAAGTTATGAGAGGTGCATGAAAACACGGCAATATAGGGGAAGGTATGAGAGGTGCACGAAGGCACAGCGATAGAGGAGAAGGTATGAGAGGTGCACGAAAACAGCGATATAGGTGAAGGAATGGGAGGTGCGCGAAAACAGGGCGATATTTGGGAAGGTATAGAGAGGTGCGCGAAAGCACAGCGATATAAGGGATGCTATGGGAGGTGCGCGAATGCACAGCGATATAGAGGATGTTATGAGATGTGCATAACAACACGGCGATATAGGGTAAGTTATGAGAGGTGCGCAAAAACACAGCGATATAGGGGAAGCTATGAGAGGTGAGCAATAACACAGCGATAAAGGTGAATCTATGGGATGTGCGCGAAAAGACCGCTATATAGGGGAAGGTATGAGAGGTGCGCAAGGCACAGCGATATAGGGGGATGTATGAGAGGTGCACAAAAACACAGCGATATGGGGACGTGATGAGATGTGCATTAAATCGCAGTGATATTAGGGAAGGTATGAGAGGTGCACAAAAACACAGCGATATAGGAGAAGTTATGAGAGGTGTGTGAAAACACAGCGATATAGGGGAAGGTATGGAAGGTGCGCGAAAACGGGGCGATATAGGGAAAGGTATGAGAGGTGCGCGAAGGCACAGCATTATAAGGAATGCTATGGGATATGCGCGAATACACAGCGATATAGGGGACGTTATGAGATGTGCATGAAAACACGGCAATATAGGGGAAGGTATAAGAGCTGCGCAAAAATACAGTGATATAGGAGAAGTTATGAGAGGTGCGTGAAAACACAGCGATATAAGGGAAGGTATGAGAGGTGCACGAAAACACAGCGATATTGGGGAAGGTATGGGAAGTGCGCGAAAACAGGGCGATATAGGGGAAGTTATGAGAAGTGCTCGAAGGCACAGCGATATAGGGGATGCTATGAGAGGTGCGCGAAAACACCGTTATATAGTGGAAGACATGAGAGGTGCGCAAAAACAGGGCAATATAGTGGAACCTATGGGATGTGCGCGAAACCACGGCGATACAGGGGAATGTATCAGAGTTGCGAGAAAACACAGCGATATAGGGGACGCTATGGGACATGCGCAAAAAAGCAGTGACAGAGGGGAAGGTATGAGAGGTGTGCGAGAACACGGCGATATAGGGGAAATTGTAAGAGGTGCGTGAAAACATGCAATACAGGAGAATGTATCAGAGGTGCGAGAAAACACAGCGATATAGGGAAGTAATGATAGGAGCGAAAACATAGCGATATAGGTGAAGACATGCGAGGTGCGCGAAAACACAGCGATATAGGGTAAGCTATGAGAGGTGATCAATACCACATCGATCAAGGGGAAGCTATGGGATGTGTGCAAAAACAGCGATGTAGGCGAAGCTATGGGAGGTGCGCGAAAACACAGCGATATAGGGGAAGTTATGAGATGTGCATGAATACATGGCGATAGTCGGGTAACCATGAGATGTGTGTGGAAACACAGCGATATAGGGGAAGGTATGAGAGCTGCGTGAAAACACAGTGATATAGGGGAAGGTATGAGAGGTTTGCGAAAACAGGGCGATATAGGGGAAGGTATGAGAGGTGTGCGAGAACACAGCAATATAGAGGAAATTCTAAGAGTGCGCGAAAACATGGCAATACAGGAGAATGTATCAGAGGTGCGAGAAAACACAGCGATATAGGGGAGGTAATGATAGGAGCGAAAACATAGCGATATAGGTGAAGACATGCGAGGTGCGCGAAAACACGGCGATATAGGGTAAGGTATGAGAGGTGATCAATAACACATCGATCAAGCGGAAGGTATGGGATGTGCGCAAAAACAGCGATGTAGGCGAAGCTATGGGAGTTGCGCGAAAACACAGCGATATAGGGGAAGTTATGAGATGTGCATGAATACACGGCGATAGTCGGGTAACCATGAGATGTGTGTGGAAACACAGCGATATAGGGGAAGGTATGAGAGCTGCGTGAAAACACAGTGATATAGGGGAAGGTATGAGATGTGCATGAAAACACGGTGATATTGGGGAAGGTATGAGAGGTGTGCAAAAACACAGCGATATACGGGAATGCATGAGAGGAGTGCGAAAACAGGATGATATAGGGGAAGCTATGAACGGTGAGCAATAACACAGCGATAAAGGGGACATTATGAGATCTGCGAAAAAATACATTGTTATAGGGGAAGGTATGAGAGGTGCACGAAAACAGCGATGCAGGCGAAGCTATGGGAGGTGCGCGAAAACACAGCGATATAGGGGAAGGTATGAGATGTGCGTGAATACACGGCGATAGTCGGGAAGCCATGAGAGGTGTGCGAAAACACAGCGATATAGGGGAAGGTATGAGAGCTGCGTGAAAACACAGTGATATTGGGGAAGTTATGAGAGGAGCGCAAAAACACAGCGATATACGGGAATGCATTAGAGGTGAGCGAAGGCCCAGTGATATAGGGGATGGTATGGGAGGTGCGCGAATACACAGCGATATAGGGGACGTTATGAGATGTGCGCAAAAATACATCGATATAGGGGAAGGTATGAGAGGTGAGCAATAACACAGCGATAAAGGGGATATTATGAGATCTGTGCAAAAATACATCGATATGGGGAAGGTATGAGAGGTGCACGAAAACAGCGATGTAGGCGAAGCTATGGGAGGTGCGCGAAAACACAGCGATATAGGGGAAGCTATGAGATGTGCATGAATACATGGCGATAGTCGGGAAGCCATGAGAGGTGTGTGAAAACACAGCGATATAGGGGAAGGTATGAGAGCTGCGTGAAAACACAGTGATATAGGAGAAGGTATGAGAGGAGCGCGAAAACTGGGCGATATAGGGGAAATTATGAGAAGTGCATGAAAACACGGCGATATTTGGGAAGGTATGAGAGGTGCGCGAAGGCACAGCAATATGTGGGATGCTATGGGAGGTGCGCGACTACACAGCGATATAGGGGATGTTATGAGATGTGCATAAAAACACAGCGATATAGGGGAAGTTATGAGAGTTGCGCAAAAATGCAGCAATATAGGAGAAGTTATGAGAGGTGCGTGAAAACACAGCGATATAGTGGAAGTTATGAGAGGTGTGCGAAAACAGGGCGATATAGGGGAAGGTATGAGAGGTGTGCGAGAACACAGCAATATAGGGGAAATTCTAAGAGTGCGCGAAAACATGGCAATACAGGAGAATGTATCAGAGGTGCGAGAAAACACAGCGATATAGGGGAAGTAATGATAGGAGCAAAAACATAGCGATATAGGTGAAGACATGCGAGGTGCGCAAAAACACGGCGATATAGGGGAAGCTATGAGAGGTGAGCAATAACACAGCGATCAAGGTGATGCTATGGGTTGTGCGCGAAAACAGCGATGTAGTCAAAGCTATGGGAGGTGCACGAAAACATAGCGATATCGGGGAAGGTATGGGAGGTGCGCGAAAACAGGGCGATATAGGGGAAGGTATGAGAGGTGCGCGAAGGCACAGTGATATATGGGAAGGTATGAGATGTACGCAAAAGTACAGCGATATAGGAGAACTTATGAGAGGTGCATGAAAACACAACAATATGGGGAAGGTATGAGAGGTGCACAATAATACAGCGATATAGGGGAAGGTATAGGAGGTGCACGAAAACAGGGCGATATAGGGGACGTTATGAGATTTGCATGAAAACACATCAATGTAGGGGAAGGTATGAGATGTACACAAAAATACAGCGATATAGCAGAAGTTATGAGAGGTGCGTGAAAACACAGCGATACAGGGGACGCTATGGGAGGTGCGCGAAAACACAGCGATAAAGGGGCCAGTACGAGATGTGCATGAATACACGGCGATATTGGGGAAGCCATGAGAGGTGCGTGAAAACACAGCGATACAGGGGAAGGTATGAGAGGTGTGCAAAAACACAGCGATATCGGGGAAGTTATGGGAAGTGAGCGAAAACAGGGCGATATAGGGGAAGGTATGAGAGGTGCGCGAAGGCACAGTGATATAGGGAGCTATGGGAGGTGCACGAATACACAGCTATATAGGGGACGTTATGAGATGTGCATGAAAACACGGCAATATGGGGGAAGGTATGAGAGGTGCGCAAAAATACAGCATTATAGCAGAATTTATGAGAGGTGCGTGAAAACACAGTAATATAGGGCAAGGTATGAGAGGTGCACGAAAACACAGCAATATAGGGGAAGGAATGGGAGGTGCGCGAAAACAGTGCGATATAGGGGAAAGTATGAGAGGTGCCCGAAAACACAGCGATATAGGGGAGGCTATGGGACGTGCGCGCAAACACGGCAATATAGGGGAACTTATGAGAAGTGCACGAAAACACGGCGATACAGGGGAATGTATCAGAGGTGCGAGAAAGCACAGCGATATAGGGGACGTTATGAGATGTGCATGAAAACACAGCGATATAGGGGAAGATATGAGAGGTAAACGAAAACACGGCGATATGGGAGAATGTATCAGAGATGTGAGAAAACACAGCGATATAGGGGAAGTAATGAGAGGAGGGAAAACATAGCGATCTAGGTGAAGACATGAGAGGTGCGCGAAAACACGGCGATACAGGGGAAGCTATGAGAGGTGAGCAAAAACACGGCGATATAGGGGAAGCTGTGAGAGGTGAGCAATAACACAGCGATAACGTTGAATCTATGGGATGTGCGCAAAAAGACAGCGATATAGGGGAAGGTATGAGAAGTGCGCAAGGCACAGCAATATAAGGGATGCTATGGGAGGTGCGTGAATACACAGCGATATAGGGGACGTTATGAGATGTGCATTAAAATGCAGCGATATTCAGGAAGAAATAAGAGGTGCAGAAAACAAGGGCGATATAGGAGAAGTTGTGAGAGGTGTGTGAAAACGTAACGATAATGTATGAGAGATGCACGAAAACACAGCGATATAGGGGATGCTATGGGATGTGCGTGAAAACACAGTGATATAGGAGACGGTATGAGATGTGCATGAATACACGGTGATATTGGGGAAGCCATGAGAGGTGCTTGAAAACACAGCGACATAGGGGAAGTTATGAGAGGTGTGCAAAAACACAGCGATATCGGGGAAGTTATGGGAAGTGAGCAAAAACAGGGCGATATATGGGAAGGTATGAGAGCTGCGTGAAAACACAGTGATATAGGGGAAGGTATGAGAGGAGTGCAAAAACAGGGCGATATAAGGGAAGTTATGAGAGGTGCGTGAAAACCCAGCGACATTGGGGACGTTATGAGATGTGCATGAAAACACGGTGATATTGGGGAAGGTATGAGAGGTGTGCAAAAACACAGCGATATACGGGAATGCATGAGAGGGGTGCGAAAACAGGGCGATATAGGGGAGATATGAGAGGTGAGCAATAACACAGCGATAAAGGGGATATTATGAGATCTGCGCAAAAATACATCGATATGGGGAAGGTATGAGAGGTGCACGAAAACAGCGATGTAGGCGAAGCTATGGGAGGTGCGCGAAAACACAGCGATATATGGGAAGCTATGAGATGTGCATGAATACACGGCGATAGTCGGGAAGCCATGAGAGGTGTGCGAAAACACAGCGATATAGGGGAAGGTATGAGAGCTGCGTGAAAACACAGTGATATAGAAGAAGGTATGAGAGGAGCGCGAAAACTGGGCGATATAGGGGAAATTATGAGAAGTGCATGAAAACCTAGCGATATAGGGGATGTTATGAGATGTGCATGAAAACACGGCGATATAGGGGAAGGTATGAGAGGTGCGCGAAGGCACAGCGATTTAGGGGAAGGTATGAGAGGTGCACAAAAACAGCATATAGGTGAAGGAATGGGAGGTGCGCGAAAACAGGGCGATATTTGGGAAGGTATGAGAGGTGCGCGAAGGCAAAGCGATATAAGGGATGCTATGGGAGGTGCGCGAATACACAGCGATATAGAGGACGTTATGAGATGTGCATAACAACATGGCGATATAGGGTAAGTTATGAGAGGAGTGCAAAAACACGGCGATATAGGGGAAGCTATGAGAGGTGAGCAATAACACAGCGATAAAGGTGAATCTGTGGGATGTGCACGAAAAAACAGCTATATGGGGAAGGTATGAGAGGTGCGCAAGGCACAGCGATATAGGGGGAGGTACGAGAGGTGCACGAAAACACAGCAATATAGGGGAAGGTATGGAAGGTACTCGAAAACAGGGCGATATAGGGGAAGATATGAGAGGTATGCGAAGGCACAGCAATATAGGGGATGCTATGGGAGCTGCGCGAAAACACAGCAATATAGGGGAAGACATGAGAGGTGCGTGAGTACAGGGCAATATAGTGGAAGCTATGAGAGGTGAGCAAAAACCCGGCGATTTAGGGGAAACTATTAGAGGTGAGGAATAACAAAGCGATAAAGGTGAATCTATGGGATGTGAGCGAAAAGACAGCGATATAGGGGACGGTATGAGGGGTGCATGAATACACGGCGATATAGGGGAAGCTATGAGAGGTGCGCAAAAACACGGCAATATAGGGGACGGTATGAGAGGTGCGCAAGGCACAGCGATATAGGGGATGCTATGGGAGGTGCGTGAATACACAGCGATATACGGGACGTTATGAGATGTGCATGAAAACGCAGCGATATTAGGGAAGGTATGAGAAGTTCACAAAAGCAAGGCGACATAGGAGAATGAATGGGAAGTGTGCGAAAACAGGGCGATATAGGTGAAGGTATGAGAAGTGCGCGAAGGCACAGCAATATGTGGGAGGCTATGGGAGGTGCGCGACTACACAGTGATATAGGGGACGTTATGAGATGTGCATAAAAACACAGCGATATGGGGGAAGTTATGAGAGGTGCGTGAAAACACAGCGATATAGGGGAAGGCATGAGAGGTACGCGAAGGCACAGTTATATAGGGGTGCTATGGGAGGTGCACGAATACACAGCGATATAGGGGACGTTATGAGATGTGCATGAAAACACAGCAATATAGTGGAAGGTATGAGAGGTGCCCAAAAACACAGCGTTATAGGGGAAGCTATGAAAGGTGAGCAAAACCCCGGCGGTACAGGGAAGCTCTGCGAGGTGTGCAATAACACAGTGATAAAGTTGAATCTATGGGATGTGTGCGAAAAGACACCGATATCGGGGAAGGTATGGGAGGTGCGCAAGGCACAGCGATATAGGGGATGCTATGGGAGGTGCATGAATACACAGCGATATAGGGGACGTTATGAGATGTGCAGGAAGAAGCAGCGATTTTAGGGAAGATATAAGAGGTGCACAAAAACACAGCGATATAGGAGAAGTTATGAGAGGTGCGTGAAAACACAGCGATATAGAGGGAGGTATGAGAGGTGCACGAAAACACAGCGATACAGGGGAAGGTATGGGAGGTGCTCGAAAACAGGGCGATATAGGGGACGGTATGAGATTTGTATGAAAACATGGCGATATAGGGGAAGCAACGAGAGGTGCGCGAAAACACGACAATATAGGGGACGGTATGAGAGGTGCGCAAGGCACAGCGATATAGGGGATGCTATGGGAGGTGCGTGAATACACAGCGATATACGGGACGTTATGAGATGTGCATGAAAACGCAGCGATATTAGGGAAGGTATGAGAGGTTCACAAAAACACAGCGACATAGGAGAATGAATGGCGATATAGGCGAAGGTATGAGAAATGCGCGAAGGCACAGCAATATAGGGGAGGTTATGAGAGGTGCGCAAAAATGCAGCAATATAGGAGAAGTTATGAGAGGTGCGTGAAAACGCAGCGATATAGGGGAAGGTATGAGAGGTGTGCGAAAACAGGGCGATATAGGGGAAGGTATGAGAGGTGTGCGAGAACACAGCAATATAGAGGAAATTCTAAGAGTGCGCGAAAACTTGGCAATACAGGAGAATGTACCAGAGGTGCGAGAAAACACAGCGATATAGGGGAAGTAATGATAGGAGCAAAAGCATAGCGATATAGGTGAAGACATGCGAAGTGCGCAAAAACACGGCGATATAGGGGAAGCTATGAGAGGTGAGCAATAACACAGCGATCAAGGTGAAGGTATGGGTTGTGCGCGAAAACAACGATGTAGTCGAAGCTATGGGAGGTGCACGAAAACATAGCGATATCGGGGAAGGTATGGGAGGTGCGCGAAAACAGGGCGATATAGGGGAAGGTATGAGAGGTGCGCGAAGGCACAGTGATATAGGGGATGCTACGGGAGGTGCCCGAATGTACAGCGATATAGGGGACGTTATGAGATGTCCATGAAAACACGGCAATATAGGGAAAGATATGAGATGTACGCAAAAGTACAGCGATATAGGAGAAGTTATGAGAGGTGCGTGAAAACACAACGATATAGGGGAAGGTATGAGTGGTGCACAATAATACAGCGATATAGGGGAAGGTATGGGAGGTGCGCGAAAACATGGCGATATAGGGGACGTTATGAGATGTGCATGAAAACACGGCGATACAGGGGAATGTATCAGAGGTGCAAGAAAACACAGTGAGATAGGGGAAGTAATGACAGGAGTGAAAACATAGCGATCTAGGTGAAGACATGAGAGGTGTGCGAAAACACAGCGATATAGGGGAAGCTCTGCGAGGTGTGCAATAACACAGTGATAAAGTTGAATCTATGGGATGTGTGCGAAAAGACACCGATATAAGGGAAGGTATGGGAGGTGCGCAAGGCACAGCGATATAGGGGATGCTATGGGTGGTGCGTGAATACACAGCAATATACGGGACGTTATGAGATGTGCATGAAAACGCAGCGATATTAGGGAAGGTATGAGAGGTTCACAAAAACACAGCGACATCGGAGAATGAATGGGAAGTGTGCGAAAACAGGGCGATATAGCCGAAGGTTTGAGAAATGCGCGAAGGCACAGCAATATTTGGGAGGCTATGGGAGGTGCGCGACTACACAGTGATATAGGGGACGTTATGAGATGTGCATAAAAACACAGCGATATGGGGGAAGTTATGAGAGGTGCGCAAAAATGCAGCAATATTGGAGAAGTTATGAGAGGTGCGTGAAAACACAGCGCTATAGCGGAAGGTATGAGAGGTGTGCGAAAACAGGGCGATATAGGGGAAGGTATGAGAGGTGCACAATAATACAGCGATAAAGGGGACAGTACGAGATGTGCATGAATACACGGCGATATTGGGGAAGACATGAGAGGTGCATGAAAACACAACGATATAGGGGAAGGTATGAGAGGTGTGCAAAAACACAGCGATATCGGGGAATTTATGGGAAGTGAGCGAAAACAGGGCGATATAGGAGAATGTATGAGAGGTATGCGAAGGCACAGTGATATAGGGGGCTATGGGAGGTGCACGAATACACAGCTATATAGGGGACGTTATGAGATGTGCATGAAAACACGGCAATATGGGGGAAGGTATGAGAGGTGCGCAAAAATACAGCATTACAGCAGAATTCATGAGAGGTGCGTGAAAACACAGTAATATAGGGCAAGGTATGAGAAGTGCACAAAAACACAGCAATATAGGGGAAGGAATGGGAGGTGGGCGAAAACAGTGCGATATAGGGGAAGGTATGAGAGGTGCCCGAAAACACAGCGATATAGGGGAGGCTATGGGACGTGCGCTCAAACACGGCAATATAGGGGAACTTATGAGAAGTGCACGAAAACACGGCGATACAGGGGAATGTATCAGAGGTGCGAGAAAGCACAGCGATATAGGGGACGTTATGAGATGTGCATGAAAACACAGCGATATAGGGGAAGATATGAGAGGTACACGAAAACACGGTGATATGGGAGAATGTATCAGAGGTGTGAGAAAACACAGCGATATAGGGGAAGTAATGAGAGGAGCGAAAACATAGCGATCTAGGTGAAGACATGAGAGGTGCGCGAAAGCACGGCGATATAGGGGAAGCTATGAGAGGTGAGCAAAAACACGGCGATATAGGGGAAGCTGTGAGAGGTGTGCAATAACACAGGGATAAATTTGAATCTATGGGATGTGCGCGAAAAGACAGCGATATAGGGGAAGGTATGAGAAGTGCTCAAGGCACAGCAATATAGGGGATGCTATGGGAGGTGCGTGAATGCACAGCGATATAGGGGACGTTATGAGAAGTGCATTAAAATGCAGCGATATTAAGGAAGAAATAAGAGGTGCAGAAAACAAGGGCGATATAGGAGAAGTTATGAGAGGTGTGTGAAAACACAGCGATATAGGGGAATGTATGAGAGATGCAAGAAAACACAGCGATATAGGGGAAGGTCTGGGAGGTGCGCGAAAACACAGCGATACAGGGGATGTTATGGGATGTGCCTGAAAACACAGTGATATAGGGGAAGATATGAGAGGTACAGGAAGGCACAGCGATATAACGGATGGTATGGGATGTGCGCGAAAACACGGCGATACAGGGGAATGTATCAGAGGTGCGAGAAAACACAGCGAGATAGGGGAAGTAATGAGAGGAGCGAAAACATAGCGTTCTAGGTGAAGACATGAGAGGTGCGCGAAAACACAGCGATTTAGGTGAAGCTATGAAAGGTGAGCAAAAACACGGCGATATAGGGGAAGCTCTGCGAGGTGTGCAATAACACAGTGATAAACTTGAATCTATGGGATGTGTGCGAAAAGACACCGATATAGGGGAAGGTATGGGAGGTGCGCAAAGCACAGCGATATAGGGGATGCTATGGGAGGTGCGTGAATACACAGCGATATAGGGGACGTTATGAGATGTGCAGGAAGAAGCAGCGATATTAGGGAAGATATAAGAGGTGCACAAAACACAGCGATATAGGAGAAGTTATGAGAGGTGCGTGAAAACACAGCGATATAGAGGGAGGTATGAGAGGTTCACAAAAACACAGCGATACAGGGGAAGGTATGGGAGGTGCTCGAAAACAGGGCGATATAGGGGACGGTATGAGATTTGTATGAAAACATGGCCATATAGGGGAAGCTATGAGAGGTGCGCGAAAACACGACAATATAGGGGACGGTATGAGAGGTGCGCAAGGCACAGCGATATAGGGGATGCTATGGGAGGTGCGTGAATACACAGCGATATATGGGACGTTATGAGATGTGCATGAAAACGCAGCGATATTAGGGAAGGTATGAGAGGTTCACAAAAACACAGCGTCATAGGAGAATGAATGGGAAGTGTGCGAAAACAGGGCGATATAGGCGAAGGTATGAGAAATGCGCGAAGGCACAGCAATATGTGGGAGGCTATGGGAGGTGCGCGACTACACAGTGATATAGGGGACGTTATGAGATGTGCATAAAAACACAGCGATATCGGGGAAGTTATGGGAAGTGAGCGAAAACAGGGCGATATAGGGGAAGGTATGAGAGGTGCGCGAAGGCACAGTGATATAGGGGGCTATCGGAGGTGCACGAATACACAGCTATATAGGGGACGTTATGAGATGTGCATGAAAACACGGCAATATGGGGGAAGGTATGAGAGGTGCGCAAAAATACAGCATTATAGCAGAATTTATGAGAGGTGCGTGAAAACACAGTAATATAGGGCAAGGTATGAGAGGTGCACGAAAACACAGCAATATAGGGGAAGGGAAAGGAATGGGAGGTGCGCGAAAACAGTGCGATATAGGGGAAGGTATGAGAGGTGCCCGAAAACACAGCGATTTAGGGGAGGCTATGGGACGTGCGCGCAAACACGGCAATATAAGGGAACTTATGAGAAGTGCACGAAAACACGGCGATACAGGGGAATGTATCAGAGGTGCGAGAAAGCACAGCGATATACGGGACGTTATGAGATGTGCATGAAAACACAGCGATACAGGGGAAGATATGAAAGGTACACGAAAACACTGCGATATGGGAGAATGTATCAGAGGTGTGAGAAAACACATCGATATAGGGGAAGTAATGAAAGGAGCAAAAACATAGCGATATAGGTGAAGACATGCGAGGTGCGCAAAAACACGGCGATATAGGGGAAGCTATGAGAGGTGTGCAATAACACAGCGATAAAGTTGAATCTATGGGATGTGCGCGAAAAGACAGCGATATAGGGGAAGGTATGATAAGTGCGCAAGGCACAGCAATATAGAGGATGCTATGGGAGGTGCGTGAATACACAGCGATATAGGGGACGTTATGAGATGTGCATTAAAATGCAGCGATATTAAGGAAGAAATAAGAGGTGCAGAAAAGAAGGGATATATATGAGAAGTTATGAGAGGTGTGTGAAAACATAACGATATAGGGGAATGTATGAGAGATGCACGAAAACACAGCGATATAGGGGAAGGTCTGCGAGGTGCGCAAAAACACAGCGATATAGGGGATGCTATGCGATGTGCGTGAAAACACAGTGATATAGGAGACGGTATGAGATGTGCATGAAAATACAACGATATAGGGGAAGATATGAGAGGTACAGGAAGGCATAGCGATATAACGGATGGTATGGGATGTGTGCGAAAACACAGCGATATAGGGGACACTATGGGAGGTGCGCGTAAACACAGCGATAAAGGGGATGGTACGAGATGTGCATGAATACACGGCGATATTGGGGAAGCCATGAGAGGTGCTTGAAAACACAGCGACATAGGGGAAGGTATGAGAGGTGTGCAAAAACACAGCGATATCGGGGAAGTTATGGGAAGTGAGCAAAAACAGGGCGATATAGGAGAAGGTATGAGAGCTGCGTGAAAACACAGTGATATAGGGGAAGGTATGAGAGGAGTGCAAAAACAGGGCAATATAGGGGAAGTTATGAGAGGTGCGTGAAAACCCAGCGACATTGGGGACGTTATGAGATGTGCATCAAAACACGGTGATATTGGGGAAGGTATGAGAAGTGTGCAAAAACACAGCGATATACGGGAATGCATGAGAGGAGTGCGAAAACAGGGCGATATAGGGGAAGCTATGAGAGGTGAGCAATAACACAGCGATAAAGGGGATATTATGAGATCTGCGCAAAAATACATCGATATGGGGAAGCTATGGGAGGTGCGCGAAAACACAGCGATATAGGGGAAGCTATGAGATGTGCATGAATACACGGCAATAGTCGGGAAGCCATGAGAGGTGTGCAAAAACACAGCGATATAGGGGAAGGTATGAGAGCTGCGTGAAAACACAGTGATATAGGAGAAGGTATGAGAGGAGCGCGAAAACTGGGCGATATAGGGGAAATTATGAGAAGTGCATGAAAACCTAGCGATATAGGGGATGTTATGAGATGTGCATGAAAACACGGCGATATAGGGGAAGGTATGAGAGGTGCGCGATGGCACAGCGATTTAGGGGAAGGTGTGAGAGGTGCACGAAAACACGGCGATACAGGGGAATGTATCAGAGGTGCGAGAAAGCACGGCGATATAGGGGACGTTATGAGATGTGCATGAAAACACAGCGATATAGGGGAAGATATGAGAGGTACACGAAAACACGGCGATATGGGAGAATGTATCAGAGGTGTGAGAAAACACAGCGATATAGGGGAAGTAATGAGAGGAGCGAAAACATAACGATCTAGGTGAAGACGAGAGGTGCGCGAAAGCACGGCGATATAGGGGAAGCTATGAGAGGTGAGCAAAAACACGGCGATATAGGGGAAGCTGTGAGAGGTGTGCAATAACACAGCGATAAATTTGAATCTATGGGATGTGCGTGAATACACAGCGATATAGGGGACGTTATGAGATGTGCATTAAAATGCAGCGATATTAAGGAAGAAATAAGAGGTGCAGAAAACAAGGGCGATATAGGAGAAGTTATGAGAGGTGTGTGAAAACACAACGATATAGGGGAATGTATGAGAGATGCACGAAAACACAGCAATATAGGGGAAGGTCTGGGAGGTGCGCGAAAACACAGCGATATAGGGGATGCGATGGGATGTGCGTGAAAACACAGTGATATAGGAGACGGTATGAGATGTGCATGAAAGCACAACGATATAGGGGAAGATATGAGAGGTACGGGAAGGCACAGCGATATAACGGATGGTATGGGATGTGTGCGAAAACACAGCGATATAGGGGACGCTATGG
The DNA here is from genome assembly GCF_030028105.1 of Mobula birostris. NCBI lineage: Eukaryota > Metazoa > Chordata > Chondrichthyes > Myliobatiformes > Myliobatidae > Mobula > Mobula birostris. Next base: position 90,337 of record NW_027277559.1, read on the forward strand.
GAGGTGCACGAAAACACGGCGATATGGGAGAATGTATCAGAGGTGTGAGAAAACACAGCGAGATAGGGGAAGTAATGAGCGGAGCGAAAACATAGCGATCTAGGTGAAGATATGAGAGGTGCGCGAAAACACAGCGATATAGGGGAAGCTATGAAAGTTGAGCAAAAACACGGCGATATAAGGGAAGCTCTGAGAGGTGTGCAATAACACAGTGATAAAGTTGAATCTATGGGATGTGTGCGAAAAGTCACCGATATAGGGGAAGGTATGGGAGGTGCGCAAGGCACAGCGATATAGGGGATGCTATGGGAGGTGCGTGAATACACAGCGATATAGGGGACGTTATGAGATGTGCATAAAAACACAGCGATATGGGGGAAGTTATGAGAGGTGCGCAAAAATGCAGCAATATTGGAGAAGTTATGAGAGGTGCGTGAAAACACAGCGAGATAGGGGAAGGTATGAGAGGTGTGTGAAAACAGGGCGATATAGGGGAACGTATGAGAGGTGCGCGAAGGCACAGTGATATAGGGGAAGCTACGGGAGGTGCGCGAATGCACAGCGATATAGGGGACGTTATGAGATGTGCATGAAAACACTGCAATATAGGGGAAGGTATGAGATGTACGCAAAAGTACAGCGATATAGGAGAAGTTGTGAGAGGTGCGTGAAAACAGAGCGATATAGGGGAAGGTATGAGAGGTGCACAATAATACAGCGATATAGGGGAACGTATGGGAGGTGCACAAAAATACAGCGATATAGCAGAAGTTATGAGAGGTGCGTGAAAACACAGCGATACAGGGGAAGTTATGAGAGGTGCGCGAAAACACAGCGATATAGGGGACGCTATGGGAGGTGCGCGAAAACACAGCGATAAAGGGGACAGTACGAGATGTGCATGAATACACGGCGATATTGGGGAAGCCATGAGAGGTGCATGAAAACACAGCGATATAGGGGAAGGTATGAGAGGTGTGCAAAAACACAGCGATATCGGGGAAGTTATGGGAAGTGAGCGAAAACAGGGTGATATAGGGGAAGGTATGAGAGGTGCGCGAAGGCACAGTGATATAGGGGGCTATGGGAGGTGCACGAATACACAGCTATATAGGGGACGTTATGAGATGTGCATGAAAACACGGCAATATGGGGGAAGGTATGAGAGGTGCGCAAAAATACAGCATTATAGCAGAATTTATGAGAGGTGCGTGAAAACACAGTAATATAGGGCAAGGTATGAGAGGTGCACGAAAACACAGCAATATAGGGGAAGGGGAAGGAATGGGAGGTGCGCGAAAACAGTGCGATATAGGGGAAGGTATGAGAGGTGCCCGAAAACACAGCGATTTAGGGGAGGCTATGGGACGTGCGCGCAAACACGGCAATATAGGGGAACTTATGAGAAGTGCACGAAAACACGGCGATACAGGGGAATGTATCAGAGGTGCGAGAAAGCACAGCGATATAGGGGACATTATGAGAGGAGCAAAAACATAGCGATATTGGTGAAGACATGCGCGGTGCGCAAAAACACGGCGATATAGGGGAAGCTATGAGAGGTGTGCAATAACACAGCGATAAAGTTGAATCTATGGGATGTGCGTGAAAAGACAGCGATATAGGGGAAGGTATGAGAAGTGCGCAAGGCACAGCAATATAGGGGATGCTATGGGAGGTGCGTGAATGCACAGCGATATAGGAGACGTTATGAGATGTGCATTAAAATGCAGCGATATTAAGGAAGAAATAAGAGGTGCAGAAAAGAACGGCGATATAGGAGAAGTTATGAGAGATGCACGAAAACACAGCGATATAGAGGAAGGTCTGGGAGGTGCGTAAAAACACAGCGATATAGGGGATGCTATGGGATGTGCGTGAAAACACAGTGATATAGGAGACGGTATGAAATGTGCATGAAAACACAACGATATAGAGGAAGATATGAGAGGTACAGGAAGGCACAGCGATATAACGGATGGTATGGGATGTGTGTGAAAACACAGCGATATAGGGGACGCTATGGGAGGTGCGCGTAAACACAGCGATAAAGGGGACGGTACGAGATGTGCATGAATACACGGCGATATTGGGGAAGCCATGAGAGGTGCTTGAAAACACAGCGACATAGGGGAAGGTATGAGAGGTGTGCAAAAACACAGCGATATCGGGGAAGTTATGGGAAGTGAGCAAAAACAGGGCGATATAGGGGAAGGTATGAGAGGTGCGTGAAAACCCAGCGACATTGGGGACGTTATGAGATGTGCATGAAAACACGGTGATATTGGGGAAGGTATGAGAGGTGTGCAAAAACACAGCGATATACGGGAATGCATGAGAGGAGTGCGAAAACAGGGCGATATAGGGGAAGCTATGAGAGGTGAGCAATAACACAGCGATAAAGGGGATATTATGAGATCTGCGCAAAAATACATCGATATGGGGAAGGTATGAGAGGTGCACGAAAACAGCGATGTAGGCGAAGCTATGGGAGGTGCGCGAAAACACAGCGATATAGGGGAAGCTATGAGATGTGCATGAATACACGGCGATAGTCGGGAAGCCATGAGAGGTGTGCGAAAGCACAGCGATATAGGGGAAGGTATGAGAGCTGCGTTAAAACACAGTGATATAGCAGAAGGTATGAGAGGAACCCGAAAACTGGGCGATATAGGGGAAATTATGAGAAGTGCATGAAAACCTAGCGATATAGGGGATGTTATGAGATGTGCATGAAAACACGGCGATATAGGGGAAGGTATGAGGGGTGCGCGATGGCACAGCGATTTAGGGGAAGGTATGAGAGGTGCACGAAAACAGCGATATAGGTGAAGGAACGGGAGGTGCGCGAAAACAGGGCGATATTTGGGAAGGTATGAGAGGTGTGCGAAGGCAAAGCGATATAAGGGATGCTATGGGAGGTGCGCGAATACACAGCGATATAGAGGACGTTATGAGATGTGCATAACAACATGGCGATATAGGGTAAGTTATGAGAGGTGTGCAAAAACACGGCGATATAGGGGAAGCTATGAGAGGTGAGCAATAACACAGCGATAAAGGTGAATCTGTGGGATGTGCACGAAAAAACAGCTATATAGGGGAAGGTATGAGAGGTGCGCAAGGCACAGCGATATAGGGGGAGGTACGAGAGGTGCACGAAAACACAGCAATATAGGGGAAGGTATGGAAGGTACTCGAAAACAGGGCGATATAGGGGAAGATATGAGAGGTATGCGAAGGCACAGCAATATAGGGGATGCTATGGGAGCTGCGCGAAAACACAGTGATATAGGGGAAGACATGAGAGGTGTGTGAATACAGGGCAATATAGTGGAAGCTATGAGAGGTGAGCAAAAACCCGGCGATTTAGGGGAAACTATTAGAGGTGAGGAATAACAAAGCGATAAAGGTGAATCTATGGGATGTGCGCGAAAAGACAGCGATATAGGGGACGGTATGAGAGGTGCATGAATACACGGCGATATAGGGGAAGCTATGAGAGGTGTGCGAAAACACGGCAATATAGGGGACGGTATGAGAGGTGCGCAAGGCACAGCGATATAGGGGATGCTATGGGAGGTGCGTGAATACACAGCGATATACGGGACGTTATGAGATGTGCATGAAAACGCAGCGATATTAGGGAAGGTATGAGAGGTTCACAAAAGCAAGGCGACATAGGAGAATGAATGGGAAGTGTGCGAAAACAGGGCGATATAGGTGAAGGTATGAGAAGTGCGCGAAGGCACAGCAATATGTGGGAAGCTATGGGAGGTGCGCGACTACACAGTGATATAGGAGACGTTATGAGATGTGCATAAAAACACTGCGATATAGGGGAAGTTATGAGAGTTGCGCAAAAATGCAGCAATATAGCAGAAGTTATGAGAGGTGCGTGAAAACACAGCGATATAGGGGAAGGCATGTGAGGTACGCGAAGGCACAGTTATATAGGGGTGCTACGGGAGGTGCACGAATACACAGCGATATAGAGGACGTTATGAGATGTGCATGAAAACACGGCAATATAGGGGAAGGTATGAGAGGTGCGCGAAAACACAGCATTATAGGGGACGCTATGGGACGTGCGCGAAAACACGGCGATATAGGGGAAATTATGAGAGGTGCGCGAAAACACGGCGATACAGGGGAATGTATCAGAGGTGCGAGAAAACACAGCGAGATAGGGGAAGTAATGAGAGGAGCGAAAACATAGTGATCTAGGTGAAGACATGAGAGGTGCACGAAAACACAGCGATACAGGGGAAGGTATGGGAGGTGCTCGAAAACAGGGCGATATAGGGGACGGTATGAGATTTGTATGAAAACATGGCCATATAGGGGAAGATATGAGAGGTACAGGAAGGCACAGCGATATAACGGATGGTATGGGATGTGCGCGAAAACACAACGATATAGGGGACGCTATGGGAGGTGCGCGAAAACACAGCGATAATGGGGACGGTACGAGATGTGCATGAATACACGGCGATATTGGGGAAGCCATGAGAGGTGCTTGAAAACACAGCGACATAGGGGAAGGTATGAGAGGTGTGCAAAAACACAGCGATATCGGGGAAGTTATGGGAAGTGAGCAAAAACAGGGCGATATAGGGGAAGGTATGAGAGCTGCGTGAAAACACAGTGATATAGGGGAAGGTATGAGAGGAGTGCAAAAACAGGGCGATATAGGGGAAGTTATGAGAGGTGCGTGAGAACCCAGCGACATTGGGGACATTATGAGATGTGCATGAAAACACGGTGATATTGGGGAAGGTATGAGAGGTGTGCAAAAACACAGCGATATACGGGAATGCATGAGAGGATTGCGAAAACAGGGCGATATAGGGGAAGCTATGAGAGGTGAGCAATAACACAGCGATAAAGGGGATATTATCAGATCTGCGCAAAAATACATCGATATGGGGAAGGTATGAGAGGTGCACGAAAACAGCGATGTAGGCGAAGCTATGGGAGGTGCGCGAAAACACAGCGATATATGGGAAGCTATGAGATGTGCATGAATACACGGCGATAGTCGGGAAGCCATGTGAGGTATGCGAAAACACAGCGATATAGGGGAAGGTATGAGAGCTGCGTGAAAACACAGTGATATAGGAGACGGTATGAGAGGAGCGCGAATACTGGGCGATATAGGGGAAATTATGAGAAGTGCATGAAAACCTAGCGATATAGGGGATGTTATGAGATGTGCATGAAAACACGGCGATATAGGGGAAGGTATGAGAGGTGCGCGAAGGCACAGCGATTTAGGGGAAGGTATGAGAGGTGCACGAAAACAGCGATATAGGTGAAGGAATGGGAGGTGCGCGAAAACAGGGCGATATTTGGGAAGGTATGAGAGGTGCCCGAAAACACAGCGATTTAGGGGAGGCTATGGGACGTGCGCGCAAACACGGCAATATAGGGGAACTTATGAGAAGTGCACGAAAACACGGCGATACAGGGGAATGTATCAGAGGTGCGAGAAAGCACAGCGATATAGGGGACATTATGAGAGGAGCAAAAACATAGCGATATTGGTGAAGACATGCGCGGTGCGCAAAAACACGGCGATATAGGGGAAGCTATGAGAGGTGTGCAATAACACAGCGATAAAGTTGAATCTATGGGATGTGCGTGAAAAGACAGCGATATAGGGGAAGGTATGAGAAGTGCGCAAGGCACAGCAATATAGGGGATGCTATGGGAGGTGCGTGAATGCACAGCGATATAGGAGACGTTATGAGATGTGCATTAAAATGCAGCGATATTAAGGAAGAAATAAGAGGTGCAGAAAAGAACGGCGATATAGGAGAAGTTATGAGAGATGCACGAAAACACAGCGATATAGAGGAAGGTCTGGGAGGTGCGTAAAAACACAGCGATATAGGGGATGCTATGGGATGTGCGTGAAAACACAGTGATATAGGAGACGGTATGAAATGTGCATGAAAACACAACGATATAGAGGAAGATATGAGAGGTACAGGAAGGCACAGCGATATAACGGATGGTATGGGATGTGTGTGAAAACACAGCGATATAGGGGACGCTATGGGAGGTGCGCGTAAACACAGCGATAAAGGGGACGGTACGAGATGTGCATGAATACACGGCGATATTGGGGAAGCCATGAGAGGTGCTTGAAAACACAGCGACATAGGGGAAGGTATGAGAGGTGTGCAAAAACACAGCGATATCGGGGAAGTTATGGGAAGTGAGCAAAAACAGGGCGATATAGGGGAAGGTATGAGAGGTGCGTGAAAACCCAGCGACATTGGGGACGTTATGAGATGTGCATGAAAACACGGTGATATTGGGGAAGGTATGAGAGGTGTGCAAAAACACAGCGATATACGGGAATGCATGAGAGGAGTGCGAAAACAGGGCGATATAGGGGAAGCTATGAGAGGTGAGCAATAACACAGCGATAAAGGGGATATTATGAGATCTGCGCAAAAATACATCGATATGGGGAAGGTATGAGAGGTGCACGAAAACAGCGATGTAGGCGAAGCTATGGGAGGTGCGCGAAAACACAGCGATATAGGGGAAGCTATGAGATGTGCATGAATACACGGCGATAGTCGGGAAGCCATGAGAGGTGTGCGAAAGCACAGCGATATAGGGGAAGGTATGAGAGCTGCGTTAAAACACAGTGATATAGCAGAAGGTATGAGAGGAACCCGAAAACTGGGCGATATAGGGGAAATTATGAGAAGTGCATGAAAACCTAGCGATATAGGGGATGTTATGAGATGTGCATGAAAACACGGCGATATAGGGGAAGGTATGAGGGGTGCGCGATGGCACAGCGATTTAGGGGAAGGTATGAGAGGTGCACGAAAACAGCGATATAGGTGAAGGAACGGGAGGTGCGCGAAAACAGGGCGATATTTGGGAAGGTATGAGAGGTGTGCGAAGGCAAAGCGATATAAGGGATGCTATGGGAGGTGCGCGAATACACAGCGATATAGAGGACGTTATGAGATGTGCATAACAACATGGCGATATAGGGTAAGTTATGAGAGGTGTGCAAAAACACGGCGATATAGGGGAAGCTATGAGAGGTGAGCAATAACACAGCGATAAAGGTGAATCTGTGGGATGTGCACGAAAAAACAGCTATATAGGGGAAGGTATGAGAGGTGCGCAAGGCACAGCGATATAGGGGGAGGTACGAGAGGTGCACGAAAACACAGCAATATAGGGGAAGGTATGGAAGGTACTCGAAAACAGGGCGATATAGGGGAAGATATGAGAGGTATGCGAAGGCACAGCAATATAGGGGATGCTATGGGAGCTGCGCGAAAACACAGTGATATAGGGGAAGACATGAGAGGTGTGTGAATACAGGGCAATATAGTGGAAGCTATGAGAGGTGAGCAAAAACCCGGCGATTTAGGGGAAACTATTAGAGGTGAGGAATAACAAAGCGATAAAGGTGAATCTATGGGATGTGCGCGAAAAGACAGCGATATAGGGGACGGTATGAGAGGTGCATGAATACACGGCGATATAGGGGAAGCTATGAGAGGTGTGCGAAAACACGGCAATATAGGGGACGGTATGAGAGGTGCGCAAGGCACAGCGATATAGGGGATGCTATGGGAGGTGCGTGAATACACAGCGATATACGGGACGTTATGAGATGTGCATGAAAACGCAGCGATATTAGGGAAGGTATGAGAGGTTCACAAAAGCAAGGCGACATAGGAGAATGAATGGGAAGTGTGCGAAAACAGGGCGATATAGGTGAAGGTATGAGAAGTGCGCGAAGGCACAGCAATATGTGGGAAGCTATGGGAGGTGCGCGACTACACAGTGATATAGGAGACGTTATGAGATGTGCATAAAAACACTGCGATATAGGGGAAGTTATGAGAGTTGCGCAAAAATGCAGCAATATAGCAGAAGTTATGAGAGGTGCGTGAAAACACAGCGATATAGGGGAAGGCATGTGAGGTACGCGAAGGCACAGTTATATAGGGGTGCTACGGGAGGTGCACGAATACACAGCGATATAGAGGACGTTATGAGATGTGCATGAAAACACGGCAATATAGGGGAAGGTATGAGAGGTGCGCGAAAACACAGCATTATAGGGGACGCTATGGGACGTGCGCGAAAACACGGCGATATAGGGGAAATTATGAGAGGTGCGCGAAAACACGGCGATACAGGGGAATGTATCAGAGGTGCGAGTAAACACAGCGAGATAGGGGAAGTAATGAGAGGAGCGAAAACATAGTGATCTAGGTGAAGACATGAGAGGTGCACGAAAACACAGCGATACAGGGGAAGGTATGGGAGGTGCTCGAAAACAGGGCGATATAGGGGACGGTATGAGATTTGTATGAAAACATGGCCATATAGGGGAAGATATGAGAGGTACAGGAAGGCACAGCGATATAACGGATGGTATGGGATGTGCGCGAAAACACAACGATATAGGGGACGCTATGGGAGGTGCGCGAAAACACAGCGATAATGGGGACGGTACGAGATGTGCATGAATACACGGCGATATTGGGGAAGCCATGAGAGGTGCTTGAAAACACAGCGACATAGGGGAAGGTATGAGAGGTGTGCAAAAACACAGCGATATCGGGGAAGTTATGGGAAGTGAGCAAAAACAGGGCGATATAGGGGAAGGTATGAGAGCTGCGTGAAAACACAGTGATATAGGGGAAGGTATGAGAGGAGTGCAAAAACAGGGCGATATAGGGGAAGTTATGAGAGGTGCGTGAGAACCCAGCGACATTGGGGACATTATGAGATGTGCATGAAAACACGGTGATATTGGGGAAGGTATGAGAGGTGTGCAAAAACACAGCGATATACGGGAATGCATGAGAGGATTGCGAAAACAGGGCGATATAGGGGAAGCTATGAGAGGTGAGCAATAACACAGCGATAAAGGGGATATTATCAGATCTGCGCAAAAATACATCGATATGGGGAAGGTATGAGAGGTGCACGAAAACAGCGATGTAGGCGAAGCTATGGGAGGTGCGCGAAAACACAGCGATATATGGGAAGCTATGAGATGTGCATGAATACACGGCGATAGTCGGGAAGCCATGTGAGGTATGCGAAAACACAGCGATATAGGGGAAGGTATGAGAGCTGCGTGAAAACACAGTGATATAGGAGACGGTATGAGAGGAGCGCGAATACTGGGCGATATAGGGGAAATTATGAGAAGTGCATGAAAACCTAGCGATATAGGGGATGTTATGAGATGTGCATGAAAACACGGCGATATAGGGGAAGGTATGAGAGGTGCGCGAAGGCACAGCGATTTAGGGGAAGGTATGAGAGGTGCACGAAAACAGCGATATAGGTGAAGGAATGGGAGGTGCGCGAAAACAGGGCGATATTTGGGAAGGTATGAGAGGTGCGCGAAGGCACAGTGATATAGGGGATGCTACGGGAGGTGCGCGAATGCACAGCGATATAGGGGACGTTATGAGATGTGCATGAAAACACGGCAATATAGGGGAAGGTATGAGATGTACGCAAAAGTACAGCGATATAGGAGATGTTATGAGAGGTGCGTGAAAACACAACGATATAGGGGAAGGTATGAGAGGTGCACAATAATACAGCGATATATGGGAAGGTATGGGAGGTGCGCGGAAACAGGGCGATATAGGGGACGTTATGAGATGTGCATGAAAACACGGCAATATAGGGGAAGGTAAGAGAGGTGCCTGAAAACACAGCGTTATAGGGCACGCTATGGGACGTGCACGAAAACACGGCGATATAGGGGAAATTATGAGAGGTGCGCGAAAACACGGCGATACAGGGGAATGTATCAGAGGTGCTAGAAAACACAACGAGATAGGGGAAGTAATGAGAGGAGCGAAAACATAGCGATCTAGGTGAAGACATGAGAGGTGCGCGAAAACACAGCGATATAGGGGAAGCTATGAAAGGTGAGCAAAAACACGGCGATATAGGGGAAGCTCTGCGATGTGTGCAATAACACAGTGATAAAGTTGAATCTATGGGATGTGTGCGAAAAGACACCGATATAGGGGAAGGTATGGGAGGTGCGCAAGGCACAGCGATATAGGGGATGCTATGGGAGGTGCGTGAATACACAGCGATATAGGGGACGTTATCAGATGTGCAGGAAGAAGCAGCGATATTAGGGAAGATATAAGAGGTGCACAAAAACACAGCGATATAGGAGAAGTTATGAGAGGTGCGTGAAAACACAGCGATATAGAGGGAGGTATGAGAGGTGCACGAAAACACAGCGATACAGGGGAAGGTATGGGAGGTGCTCGAAAACAGGGCGATATAGGGGACGGTATGAGATTTGTATGAAAACATGGCGATATAGGGGAAGCTGTGAGAGGCGCGCGAAAACACGACAATATAGGGGAAGGTATGAGATGTACGCAAAAGTACAGCGATATAGGAGAAGTTATGAGAGGTGCGTGAAAACACGGCGATATAGGGGAAGGTACGAGAGGTGCACAATAATACAGCGATATAGGGCAAGGTATGGGAGGTGCGCGAAAACAGGGCGATATAGGGCACGTTATGAGATTTGCATGAAAACACATCAATATAGGGGAATGTATGAGATGTGCACAAAAATACAGCGATATAGCAGAAGTTATGAGAGGTGGGTGAAAACACAGCGATACAGGGGAAGGTATGAGAGGTGCGCGAAAACACAGCGATATAGGGGACGCTATGGGAGGTGCGCGAAAACACAGCGATAAAGGGGACAGTACGAGATGTGCATGGATACACGGCGATATTGGGGAAGCCATGAGAGGTGCATGAAAACACAGCGATATAGGGGAAGGTATGAGAGGTGTGCAAAAACACAGCGATATCAGGGAAGTTATGGGAAGTGAGCGAATGCAGGCCGATATAGGGGAAGGTCTGAGAGGTACGCGAAGGCACAGTGATATAGGGGGCTATGGGAGGTGCACGAATACACAGCTATATAGGGGACGTTATGAGATGTGCATGAAAACATGGCAATATGGGGGAAGGTATGAGAGGTGCGCAAAAATACAGCATTATAGCAGAATTTATGAGAGGTGCGTGAAAACACAGTAATATAGGGCAAGGTATGAGAAGTGCACGAAAACACAGCAATATAGGGGAAGGAATGGGAGGTGCGCGAAAACAGTGCGATATAGGGGAAGGTATGAGAGGTGCCTGAAAACACAGCGATATAGGGGAGGCTATGGGACGTGCGCGCAAACACGGCAATATAGGGGAACTTATGAGAAGTGCACGAAAACACGGCGATACAGGGGAATGTATCAGAGGTGCGAGAAAGCACAGCGATATAGGGGACGTTATGAGATGTGCATGAAAACACAGTGATATAGGGGAAGATTTGAGAGGTACACGAAAACACGGCGATATGGGAGAATGTATCAGAGGTGTCAGAAAACACAGCGATATAGGGGAAGTAATGAGAGGAGCGAAAACATAGCGATCTAGGTGAAGACATGAGAGGTGCGCGAAAACACGGCGATATAGGGGAAGCTATGAGAGGTGAGCAAAAACACGGCGATATATGGGAAGCTGTGAGAGGTCAGCAATAACACAGCAATAAGGTTGAATCTATGGGATATGCGCGAAAAGTCAGCGATATAGGGGAAGGTATGAGATGTGCGCAAGGCACAGCAATATAGGGGATGCTATGGGAGGTGCGTGAATACACAGCGATATAGGGGACGTTATGAGATGTGCATTAAAATGCAGCGATATTAAGGAAGAAATAAGAGGTGCAGAAAACAAGGGCGATATAGGAGAAGTTATGAGAGGTGTGTGAAAACACAATGATATAGGGGAATGTATGAGAGATGCACGAAAACACAGCGATATAGGGGAAGGTCAGGGAGGTGCGCAAATATACAGCGATATAGGGGATGCTATGGGATGTGTGTGAAAACACAGTGATATAGGAGACGGTATGAGATGTGCATGAAAACACAACGATATAGGGGAAGATATGAGAGGTACAAGAAGACACAGCGATTTAACGGATGGTATGGGATGTGCGCGAAAACACAGTGATATAGGGGACACTATGGGAGGTGCGCGAAAACACGGCGATACAGGGGAATGCATCAGAGGTGCGAGAAAACACAGCGAGATAGGGGAAGTAATGAGAGGATCGAAAACATAGCGATCTAGGTGAAGACATGAGAGGTGCGCGAAAACACACCGATATAGGGGAAGCTATGAAAGGTGAGCAAAAACACGGCGATATATGGGAAGCTCTGCGAGGTGAGCAATAACACAGTGATAAAGTTGAATCTATGGGATGTGTGCGAAAAGACACCGATTTTGGGGAAGGTATGGGAGGTGCGCAAGGCACTGCGATATAGGGGATGCTATGGGAGGTGCGTGAATACACAGCCATATAGGGGACGTTATGAGATGTGCAGGAAGAAGCAGCGATATTAGGGAAGATATAAGAGGTGCACAAAAACACAGCGATATAGGAGAAGTTATGAGAGGTGCGTGAAAACTCAGCGATATAGAGGGAGGTATGAAAGGTGCACGAAAACACAGCGATACAGGGGAAGGTATGGGAGGTGCTCGAAAACACGGCGATATAGGGGACGGTATGAGATTTGTATGAAAACATGGCGATATGGGGGAAGCTATGAGAGGTGCGCAAAAACACGGCAATATAGGGGACGGTATGAGAGGTGCGCAAGGCACAGCGATATAGGGGATGCTATGGGAGGTGCGTGAATACACAGCGATATACGGGACGTTATGAGATGTGCATGAAAACGCAGCGATATTAGGGAAGGTATGAGAGGTTCACAAAAACACAGCGACATAGGAGAATGAATGGGAAGTTTGCGAAAACAGGGCGATATAGGCGAAGGTATGAGAAATGCGCGAAGGCACAGCAATATGTGGGAGGCTATGGGAGGTGCGCGACTACACAGTGATATAGGGGACGTTATGAGATGTGCATAAAAACACAGCGATATGGGGGAAGTTATGAGAGGTGCACAAAAATGCAGCAATATTGGAGAAGTTATGAGAGGTGCGTGAAAACACAGCGATATGGGGAAGGTATGAGTGGTGCGCAAAGGCACAGCGATATAAGGGATGTTATGGGAGGTGCGCGAATACAGGGCAATATAGGGGAAGGTATGTGAGGTGCACGAAGGCACAGCGATATAGGGGATGCTACGGGAGGTGCGTGAATACACAGCGATATAGGGGACGTTATGAGATGTGCATGAAAACGCAGCGATATTAGGGAAGATATAAGAGGTGCACAAAAACAAAGCGATATAGGAGAAGTTATGAGAGGTGTGTGAAAACACAGCGATATAGGGGAAGGAATGAGAGGTGTGCGAAAACAGGGCGATATAGGGGAAGGTATGAGAGATGCGCGAAGGCACAGTGATATAGGGGATGCTACGAGAGGTGCGCGAATGCACAGCGATATAGGAGATGTTATGAGAGGTGCGGGAAAACACAACGATATAGGGGAAGGTATGAGAGGTGCACAATAATACAGCAATATAGGGGAAGGTATGGGAGGTGCGCGAAAACAGGGAGATATAGGGGACGTTATGAGATGTGCATGAAAACACGGCAATATAGGGGAAGGTAATAGAGGTGCCCGAAAACACAGCGTTATACGGCGCGCTATGGGACGTGCGCGAAAACACGGCGATATGGGGGAAATTATGAGAGGTGCGCGAAAACAGGGCGATATAGGGGAAGGTATGAGAGGTGTGCGAGAAAACAGCAATATAGGGGAAATTCTAAGAGTGCGCGAAAACATGGCAATACAGGAGAATGTATCAGAGGTGCGAGAAAACACAGCGATATAGGGGAAGTAATGATAGGAGCAAAAACATAGCGATATAGGTGAAAACATGCGAGGTGCGCAAAAACACAGCGATATAGGGGAAGCTATGAGAGGTGAGCAATAACACAGCGATCAAGGTGAAGCTATGGGTTGTGCGCGAAAACAACGATGTAGTCGAAGCTATGGGAGGTGCACGAAAACATAGCGATATAGGGAAGGTATGAGAGGTGCGCGAAGGCACAGTGATATAGGGGATGCTACGGGAGGTGCGCGAATGCACAGCGATATAGGGGACGTTATGAGATGTGCATTAAAATGCAGCGATATTAAGGAAGAAATAAGAGGTGCAGAAAACAAGGGCGATATAGGAGAAGTTATGAGAGGTGTGTGAAAACACAACGATATACGGGAATGTATGAGAGATGCACGAAAACACAGCGATATAGGGGAAGGTCTGGGAGGTGTGCGAGAAAACAGCAATATAGGGGAAATTCTAAGAGTGCGCGAAAACATGGCAATACAGGAGAATGTATCAGAGGTGCACGAAAACATAGCGATATAGGGGAAGGCATGAGAGGTGCGCGAAGGCACAGTGATATAGGGGATGCTACGGGAGGTGCGCGAATGCACAGCGATATAGGGGACGTTATGAGATGTGCATTAAAATGCAGCGATATGAAGGAAGAAATAAGAGGTGCAGAAAACAAGGGCGATATAGGAGAAGTTATGAGAGGTGTGTGAAAACACAACGATATAGGGGAATGTATGAGAAATGCACGAAAACACAGCGATATAGGGGAAGGTCTGGGAGGTGCGCGAAAACACAGCGATATAGGGGATGCTATGGGATGTGCGTGAAAACACAGTGATATAGGAGACGGTATGAGATGTGCATGATAACACGGCAATATAGGGGAAGGTATGAGAGGTGCGCGAAAACACAGCGATATAGGGGATGCTATGGGATGTGCGTGAAAACACAGTGATATAGGTGACGGTATGAGATGTGCATGAAAACACGGCAATATAGGGGAAGGTATGAGAGGTGCCCGAAAACACAGCATTATAGGGGACGCTATGGGACGTGCGCGAAAACTCGGCGATATAGGGGAAATTATGAGAGGTGCGCGAAAACACGGCGATACAGGTGAATGTATCAGAGGTGCGAGAAAACACAGCGAGGTAGGGGAAGTAATGAGAGGATCGAAAACATAGCGATCTTGGTGAAGACATGAGAGGTGCGCGAAAACACAGCGATATAGGGGAAGCTATCAAAGGTGAGCAAAAACACGGCGATATAAGGGAAGCTCTGAGAGGTGTGCAAAAACACAGTGATAAAGTTGAATCTAAGGGATGTTGCGAAAAGACACCGATATAGGGGAAGGTATGGGAGGTGCGCAAGGCACAGCGATATAGGGGATGCTATGGGAGGTGCTTGAATTCACAGCGATATAGGGGACGTTATGAGATGTGCAGGAAGAAGCAGCGATATTAGGGAAGATATAAGAGGTGCACAAAAACACAGCGATATAGGAAAAGTTATGAGAGGTGCATGAAAACACAGCGATATAGAGGGAGGTATGAGAGGTGCACGAAAACAGGGCGATATAGGGGAATGTATCAGAGGTGTGAGAAAACACAGCGATATAGGGGAAGTAATGAGAGGAGCGAAAACATAGCGATCTAGGTGAAGACATGAGAGGTGCGCGAAAACACGGCGATATAGGGGAAGCTACGAGAGGTGTGCAAAAACACAGCAATATAGGGCAAGCTGTGAGAGGTGTGCAATAACACAGCGAGAAAGTTGAATCTATGGGATGTGCGCAAAAAGACAGCGATATAGGGGAAGGTATGAGAAGTGCGCAAGGCACAGCAATATTGGGGATGTTATGGGAGGTGCGTGAATACACAGCGATATAGGGGACGTTATGAGATGTGCATTAAAATGCAGCGATATTAAGGAAGAAATAAGAGGTGCAGAAAACAAGGGCTATATAGGAGAAATTATGAGAGGTGCGAGAAAACACGGCGATACAGGGGAATGTATCAGAGGTGCGAGAAAGCACAGCGATATAGGGGACGTTATGAGATGTGCATGAAAACACAGCGATATAGGGGAAGATATGAGAGGTACACGAAGGCACAGCGATATAGGGGATGCTATGGGATGTGCGTGAAAACACAGTGATATAGGAGACGGTATGAGATATGCATGAAAACACGGCGATATGGGAGAATGTATCAGAGGTGCGAGAAAACACAGCGATATAGGGGAAGTAATGAGAGGAGCGAAAACATAGCGATAAAGGGGAAGCTATGAAAGGTGAGAAAAAACACGGCGATATAAGGGAAGCTCTGAGAGGTGTGCAATAACACAGTGATAAAGTTGAATCTATGGGATGTGTGCGAAAAGACACCGATATAGGGGAAGGTATGGGAGGTGCGCAAGGCACAGCGATATAGGGGATGCTATGGGAGGTGCGTGAATACACAGCGATATAGGGGACGTTATGAGATGTGCAGGAAGAATCAGCGATATTAGGGAAGATATAAGAGGTGCACAAAAACACAGCGATATAGGAGAAGTTAAGAGAGGTGCGTGAAAACACAGCGATATAGAGGGAGGTATGAGAGGTGCACGAAAACACAGCGATACAGGGGAAGGTATGGGAGGTGCTCGAAAACAGGGCGTTATAGGGGACGGTAGAAGATTTGTATGAAAACACGGCGATATACGGGAAGCTATGAGAGGTGCGCGAAAACACGGTGATATAGGGGAAGCTATGAGAGGTGAGCAATAACACAGCGATAAAGGTGAATCTATGGGATGTGCGCAAAAACACAGCTATATAGGGGAAGGTATGAGAGGTGCGCAAGGCACAGCGATATAGGGGATGCTATGGGAGGTGTGTGAATACACAGTGATATACGGGACGTTATGAGGTGTGCATGAAAACGCAGCGATATTAGGGAAGGTATGAGAGGTTCACAAAAGCACAGCGACATGGGAGAATGAATGGGAAGTGTGCGAAAACTGGGCGATATAGGCGAAGGTATGAGAAGTGCGCGAAGGCACAGCAATATGTGGGAGGCTATGGGAGGTGCGCGACTACATAGTGATATGGGGGACGTTATGAGATGTGCATAAAAACACAGCGATATAGGCGAAGGTATGGGAGGTGCTCGAAAACAGGGCGATATAGGGGATGCTATGGGATTTGGATGAAAACACGGTGATATAGGGGAAGCTATGAGAGGTGAGCGAAAACACGGCAATATAGGGGACGGTATGAGAGGTGCGCAAGGCACAGCGATATAGGGGATGCTGTGGGAGGTGCGTGAATACACTGCAATATAGGGGAAGTTATGAGAGGTGCCCGAAAACACAGCGTTATAGGGGACGCTATGGGACGTGAGCGAAAACACGGCGATATAGGGGAAATTATGAGAGGTGCGCGAAAACACGGCGATACAGGGGAATGTATCAGAGGTGTGAGAAAACACAGCGATATAGGGGAAGTAATGAGAGGAGCGAAAACATAGCGATAAAGGGGAAGCTATGAAAGGTGAGAAAAAACACGGCGATATAAGGGAAGCTCTGAGAGGTGTGCAATAACACAGTGATAAAGTTGAATCTATGGGATGTGTGCGAAAAGACACCGATATAGGGGAAGGTATGGGAGGTGCGCAAGGCACAGCGATATAGGGGATGCTATGGGAGGTGCGTGAATACACAGCGATATAGGGGACGTTATGAGATGTGCAGGAAGAATCAGCGATATTAGGGAAGATATAAGAGGTGCACAAAAACACAGCGATATAGGAGAAGTTAAGAGAGGTGCGTGAAAACACAGCGATATAGAGGGAGGTATGAGAGGTGCACGAAAACACAGCGATACAGGGGAAGGTATGGGAGGTGCTCGAAAACAGGGCGTTATAGGGGACGGTATGAGATTTGTATGAAAACACGGCGATATACGGGAAGCTATGAGAGGTGCGCGAAAACACGGTGATATAGGGGAAGCTATGAGAGGTGAGCAATAACACAGCGATAAAGGTGAATCTATGGGATGTGCGCAAAAACACAGCTATATAGGGGAAGGTATGAGAGGTGCGCAAGGCACAGCGATATAGGGGATGCTATGGGAGGTGTGTGAATACACAGTGATATACGGGACGTTATGAGGTGTGCATGAAAACGCAGCGATATTAGGGAAGGTATGAGAGGTTCACAAAAGCACAGCGACATGGGAGAATGAATGGGAAGTGTGCAAAAACTGGGCGATATAGGCGAAGGTATGAGAAGTGCGCGAAGGCACAGCAATATGTGGGAGGCTATGGGAGGTGCGCGACTACACAGTGATATAGGGGACGTTATGAGATGTGCATAAAAACATAGCGATACAGAGGAAGGTATGGGAGGTGCTCGAAAACAGGGCGATATACGGGACGTTATGAGATGTGCATGAAAACGCAGCGATATTAGAGAAGGTATGAGAGGTTCACAAAAGCAAGGCGACATAGGAGAATGAATGGGAAGTGTGCGGAAACAGGGCGATATAGGTGAAGGTATGAGAAGTGCGCGAAGGCACAGCAATATGTGGGAGGCTATGGGAGGTGCGCGACTACATAGTGATATGGGGGACGTTATGAGATGTGCATAAAAACACAGCGATATAGGCGAAGGTATGGGAGGTGCTCGAAAACAGGGCGATATAGGGGATGCTATGGGATTTGGATGAAAACACGGTGATATAGGGGAAGCTATGAGAGGTGAGCGAAAACACGGCAATATAGGGGACGGTATGAGAGGTGCGCAAGGCACAGCGATATAGGGGATGCTGTGGGAGGTGCGAGAATACACTGCAATATAGGGGAAGTTATGAGAGGTGCCCGAAAACACAGCGTTATAGGGGACGCTATGGGACGTGAGCGAAAACACGGCGATATAGGGGAAATTATGAGAGGTGCGCGAAAACACGGCGATACAGGGGAATGTATCAGAGGTGTGAGAAAACACAGCGATATAGGGGAAGTAATGAGAGGAGCGAAAACATGGCGATATAGGGGAAGCTATGAAAGGTGAGCAAAAACATGGCGATATAGGAGAAGCTCTGAGAGGTGTGCAATAACACAGTGATAAAGCTGAATCTATGGGATGTGTGCGAAAAGACAGCGATATAGGGGAAGTTATGAGAGGTGCACAAAAATGCAGCACTATAGGAGAAGTTATGAGAGGTGTGTGAAAACACAGCGATATAGGGGAAGGAATGAGAGGTGCGCGAAAACAGGGTGATATAGGGGAAGGTATGAGAGGTGCGCGAAGGCACAGCGATATATGGGATTCTATTGGATGTGCATGAATATACAGCGATATAGGAGACGGTATGAGATGTGCATGAATACACTGCGATAGTCGGGAAACAATGACAGGTGTGTGAAAACACAACAATATAGGGGAAGTTATGAGAGGTGCGTGAAAACACAGTGATATAGGGGAAGGTATGAGAGGTGCACGAAATCACAGCGATATAGGGGAATGTATGGGAGGTGCTCGAAAACCGCGATATAGGGGAAGGTATGAGATGAGTGCGAAGACAAAGCAATATAGGGGATGCTATGGGAGGTAAGCGAAAACACAGTGAGAAAGGGGAAGACATGAGAGGTGAAAGCAGGACGATATAGTGGAAGCTATGAGAGGTGAGCAAAAACATGGTGATATAGGGGAAGCTATGAGAGGTGAGCAATAACACAGCGATAAAGGTGATTCTATGGGATGTGCGCAAAAACACAGCTATATAGGGGAAGGTATGAGAGGTGCGCAAGGCACAGCGATACAGGGGATGCTATGGGACGCGTGTGAATACACAGAGATATAGGGGACGTTATGAGATGTGCAGGAAGAAGCAGCGATTTTAGGGAAGATATAAGAGGTGCACAAAAACACACCGATATAGGAGAAGTTAAGAGAGGTGCGTGAAAACACAGCGATATAGAGGGAGGTATGAGAGGTGCACAAAAACACAGCGATACAGGGGAAGGTATGGGAGGTGCTCGAAAACAGGGCGATATAGGGGACGGTATGAGATTTGTAAGAAAACACGGCGATATAGGGGAAGCTATGAGAGGTGCGCGAAAACACGGCAATATAGGGGACGGTATGAGAGGTGCGCAAGGCACAGCGATATAAGGGATGCTATGGGAGGTGCGTGAATACACAGCGATATACGGGACGTTATGAGATGTGCATGAAAACGCAGCGATATTAGGGAAGGTATGAGAGGTTCACAAAAACACAGCAACATAGGAGAAGTTAAGAGAGGTGCGTGAAAACACAGTGATATAGAGGGAGGTATGAGAGGTGCACGAAAACACAGCGATACAGGGGAAGGTATGGGAGGTGCTCGAAAACAGGGCGATATAGGGGACGGTATGAGATTTGTATGAAAACACGGCGATATACGGGAAGCTATGAGAGGTGCGCGAAAACACGGTGATATAGGGGAAGCTATGAGAGGTGAGCAATAACACAGTGATAAAGGTGAATCTATGGGATGCGCGCAAAAACACAGCTATATAGGGGAAGGTATGAGAGGTGCGCAAGGCACAGCGATATAGGGGAAGCTATGGGAGGTGTAAGAATACACAGCGATATACGGGACGTTATGAGGTGTGCATGAAAACGCAGCGATATTAGGGAAGGTATGAGAGGTTCACAAAAGCACAGCGACATGGGAGAATGAATGGGAAGTGTGCGAAAACTGGGCGATATAGGCGAAGGTATGAGAAGTGCGCGAAGGCACAGCAATATGTGGGAGGCTATGGGAGGTGCGCGACTACACAGTGATATAGGGGACGTTATGAGATGTGCATAAAAACACAGCTATACAGAGGAAGGTATGGGAGGTGCTCGAAAACAGGGCGATATAGGGGACGGTATGAGATTTGTATGAAAACACGGCGATATAGGGGAAGCTATGAGAAGTGCGCGAAAACACGGCAATATAGGGGACGGTATGAGAGGTGCGCAAGGCACAGCGATATAGGGGATGCTATGGGAGGTGCGTGAATACACAGCTATATGCGGGACGTTATGAGATGTGCATGAAAACGCAGCGATATTAGAGAAGGTATGAGAGGTTCACAAAAGCAAGGCGACATAGGAGAATGAATGGGAAGTGTGCGAAAACAGGGCGATATAGGTGAAGGTATGAGAAGTGCGCGAAGGCACAGCAATATGTGGGAGGCTATGGGAGGTGCACGACTACATAGTGATATGGGGGACGTTATGAGAAGTGCATAAAAACACAGCGATATAGGGGAAGGTATGGGAGGTGCTCGAAAACAGGGCGATATAGGGGACGCTATGGGATTTGGATGAAAGCACGGTGATATAGGGGAAGCTATGAGAGGTGCGCGAAAACACGGCAATATAGTGGACGGTATGAGAGGTGCGCAAGGCACAGCGATATAGGGGATGCTATGGGAGGTGCGTGAATACACAGCAATATAGGGGAAGGTATGAGAGGTGCCCGAAAACACAGCGTTATAGGGGACGCTATGGGAGGTGAGCGAAAACACGGCGATATAGGGGAAGTTATGAGAGGTGCGCTAAAATGCAGCAATATAGGAGAAGTTATGAGATGTGCGTGAAAACACAGCGATATAGGGGAAGGCATGAGAGGTACGCGAAGGCACCGTTATATAGGGGTGCTATGGGAGGTGCAGGAATACACAGCGATATAGGGGATGTTATGAGATGTGCATGAAAACACGGCAATATAGGAGAAGTTATGAGAGGTGTGTGAAAACACAGCGATATAGGGGAAGGAATGAGAGGTGCGCGAAAACAGGGCGATATAGGGGAAGGAATGAGAGGTGCGCGAAGGCACAGCGATATATGGGATTCTATTGGATGTGCATGAATATACAGCAATATAGGAGACGGTATGAGATGTGCATGAATACACTGCGATAGTCGGGAAACAATGACAGGTGTGTGAAAACACAACAATATAGGGGAAGTTATGAGAGGTGCGTGAAAACACAGTGATATAGGGGAAAGTATGAGAGGTGCACGAAATCACAGCGATATAGGGGAATGTATGGGAGGTGCTCGAAAACGGCGATATAGGGGAAGGTATGAGATGAGTGCGAAGACACAGCAATATAGGGGATGCTATGGGAGGTACGCGAAAACACAGTGAGAAAGGGGAAGACATGAGAGGTGAAAGCAGGACAATATAGTGGAAGCTATGAGAGGTGAGCAAAAACATGGTGATATAGGGGAAGCTATGAGAGGTGCGCTAAAATGCAGCAATATAGGAGAAGTTATGAGATGTGCGTGAAAACACAGCGATATAGGGGAAGGCATGAGAGGTACGCGAAGGCACCGTTATATAGGGGTGCTATGGGAGGTGCAGGAATACACAGCGATATAGGGGATGTTATGAGATGTGCATGAAAACACGGCAATATAGGGGAAGGTATGAGAGGTGCCCGAAAACACAGCGTTATAGGGGACGCTATGGGACTTGCGCGAAAGCACAGTAATATAGGGGAAGGTATGAGAGGTGTGCGAAAACACGGCGATACAGGGGAATGTATCAGAGGTGTGAGAAAACACAGCGATCTAGGGGAAGTAATGAGAGGAGCGAAAACATAGCGATCCAGGTGAAGACATGAGAGGTGCGCGAAAACACGGCGATATAGGGGAAGCTATGAAAGGTGAGCAAAAACACGGCGATATAGGAGAAGCTCTGAGAGGTGTGCCATAACACAGTGATAAAGCTGAATCTATGGGATGTGTGCGAAAAGACAGCGATATAGGGGAAGTTATGAGAGGTGCACAAAAATGCAGCACTATAGGAGAAGTTATGAGAGGTGTGTGAAAAAACAGCGATATAGGGGAAGGAATGAGAGGTGCGCGAAAACAGGGCGATATAGGGGAAGGTATGAGAGGTGCGCGAAGGCACAGCGATATATGGGATTCTATTGGATGTGCATGAATATACAGCAATATAGGAGACGGTATGAGATGTGCATGAATACACTGCGATAGTCGGGAAACAATGACAGGTGTGTGAAAACACAACAATATAGGGGAAGTTATGAGAGGTGCGTGAAAACACAGTGATATAGGGGAAAGTATGAGAGGTGCACGAAATCACAGCGATATAGGGGAATGTATGGGAGGTGCTCGAAAACGGCGATATAGGGGAAGGTATGAGATGAGTGTGAAGACACAGCAATATAGGGGATGCTATGGGAGGTACGCGAAAACACAGTGAGAAAGGGGAAGACATGAGAGGTGAAAGCAGGACAATATAGTGGAAGCTATGAGAGGTGAGCAAAAACATGGTGATATAGGGGAAGCTATGAGAGGTGAGCAATAACACAGCGATAAAGGTGATTCTATGGGATGTGCGCAAAAACACAGCTATATAGGGGAAGGTATGAGAGGTGCGCAAGGCACAGCGATATAGGGGATGCTATGGGAGGTGTGTGAATACACAGAGATATAGGGGACGTTATGAGATGTTCAGGAAGAAGCAGCGATATTAGGGAAGATACAAGAGGTGCACAAAAACACAGCGATATAGGAGAAGTTAAGAGAGGTGCGTGAAAACACAGTGATATAGAGGGAGGTATGAGAGGTGCACGAAAACACAGCGATACAGGGGAAGGTATGGGAGGTGCTCGAAAACAGGGCGATATAAGGGACGGTATGAGATTTGTATGAAAACACGGCGATATAGGGGAAGCTATGAGAGGTGCGTGAAAACACGGCAATATAGGGTACGGTATGAGAGGTGCGCAAGGCACAGCGATATAAGGGATGCTATGGGAGGTGCGTGAATACACAGCGATATACGGGACGTTATGAGATGTGCATGAAAACGCAGCGATATTAGGGAAGGTATGAGAGGTTCACAAAAACACAGCGACATAGGAGAATGAATGGGAAGTGTGCGAAAACAGGGCGATAAAGACGAAGGTATGAGAAATGCACGAAGGCACAGCAATATGTGAGAGGCTATGGGAGGTGCGCGACTACACAGTGATATAGGGGACGGTATGAGATGTGCATAAAAACACAGCGATATGGGGGAAGTTATGAGAGGTGCGCAAAAATGCAGCAATATTGGAGAAGTTATGAGAGGTGCGTGAAAACACAGCGATATAGGGGAAGGTATGAGAGGTGCGCAAAGGCACAGCGATATAAGGGATGTTATGGGAGGTGCGCGAATACAGGGCAATATAGGGGAAGGTATGTGAGGTGCACGAAGGCACAGCGATATAGGGGAAGCTACGGGAGGTGCGTGAATACACAGCGATATAGGGGACGTTATGAGATGTGCATGAAAACGCAGCGATATTAGAGAAGGTATGAGAGGTTCACAAAAACAAGGCGACATAGGAGAATGAATGGGAAGTGTGCGAAAACAGGGCGATATAGGTGAAGGTATGAGAAGTGCGCGAAGGCACAGCAATATGTGGGAGGCTATGGGAGGTGCACGACTACATAGTGATATGGGGGACGTTATGAGATGTGCATAAAAACACAGCGATATAGGGGAAGGTATGGGAGGTGCTCGAAAACAGGGCGATATAGGGGACGCTATGGGATTTGGATGAAAACACGGTGATATAGGGGACGGTATGAGAGGTGCGCAAGACACAGCGATAGAGGGGAATGTATCAGAGGTGTGAGAAAACACAGCAATCTAGGGGAAGTAATGAGAGGAGCGAAAACATAGCGATCCAGGTGAAGACATGAGAGGTGCGCGAAAACACGGCGATATAGGGGAAGCTATGAAAGGTGAACAAAAACACGGCGATATAGGAGAAGCTCTGAGAGGTGTGCAATAACACAGTGATAAAGCTGAATCTATGGGATGTGTGCGAAAAGACAGCGATATAGGGGAAGTTATGAGAGGTGCACAAAAATGCAGCACTATAGGAGAAGTTATGAGAGGTGTGTGAAAACACAGCGATATAGGGGAAGGAATGAGAGGTGCGCGAAAACAGGGTGATATAGGGGAAGGTATGAGAGGTGCGCGAAGGCACAGCGATATATGGGATTCTATTGGATGTGCATGAATATACAGCGATATAGGAGACGGTATGAGATGTGCATGAATACACTGCGATAGTCGGGAAACAATGACAGGTGTGTGAAAACACAACAATATAGGGGAAGTTATGAGAGGTGCGTGAAAACACAGTGATATAGGGGAAGGTATGAGAGGTGCACGAAATCACAGCGATATAGGGGAATGTATGGGAGGTGCTCGAAAACGGCGATATAGGTGAAGGTATGAGAAGTGCGCGAAGGCACAGCAATATGTGGGAGGCTATGGGAGGTGCACGACTACATAGTGATATGGGGGACGTTATGAGAAGTGCATAAAAACACAGCGATATAGGGGAAGGTATGGGAGGTGCTCGAAAACAGGGCGATATAGGGGACGCTATGGGATTTGGATGAAAGCACGGTGATATAGGGGAAGCTATGAGAGGTGCGCGAAAACACGGCAATATAGTGGACGGTATGAGAGGTGCGCAAGGCACAGCGATATAGGGGATGCTATGGGAGGTGCGTGAATACACAGCAATATAGGGGAAGGTATGAGAGGTGATCGAAAACACAGCGTTATAGGGGACGCTATGGGAGGTGAGCGAAAACACGGCGATATAGGGGAAGTTATGAGAGGTGCGCTAAAATGCAGCAATATAGGAGAAGTTATGAGATGTGCGTGAAAACACAGCGATATAGGGGAAGGCATGAGAGGTACGCGAAGGCACCGTTATATAGGGGTGCTATGGGAGGTGCAGGAATACACAGCGATATAGGGGATGTTATGAGATGTGCATGAAAACACGGCAATATAGGAGAAGTTATGAGAGGTGTGTGAAAACACAGCGATATAGGGGAAGGAATGAGAGGTGCGCGAAAACAGGGCGATATAGGGGAAGGAATGAGAGGTGCGCGAAGGCACAGCGATATATGGGATTCTATTGGATGTGCATGAATATACAGCAATATAGGAGACGGTATGAGATGTGCATGAATACACTGCGATAGTCGGGAAACAATGACAGGTGTGTGAAAACACAACAATATAGGGGAAGTTATGAGAGGTGCGTGAAAACACAGTGATATAGGGGAAAGTATGAGAGGTGCACGAAATCACAGCGATATAGGGGAATGTATGGGAGGTGCTCGAAAACGGCGATATAGGGGAAGGTATGAGATGAGTGCGAAGACACAGCAATATAGGGGATGCTATGGGAGGTACGCGAAAACACAGTGAGAAAGGGGAAGACATGAGAGGTGAAAGCAGGACAATATAGTGGAAGCTATGAGAGGTGAGCAAAAACATGGTGATATAGGGGAAGCTATGAGAGGTGCGCTAAAATGCAGCAATATAGGAGAAGTTATGAGATGTGCGTGAAAACACAGCGATATAGGGGAAGGCATGAGAGGTACGCGAAGGCACCGTTATATAGGGGTGCTATGGGAGGTGCAGGAATACACAGCGATATAGGGGATGTTATGAGATGTGCATGAAAACACGGCAATATAGGGGAAGGTATGAGAGGTGCCCGAAAACACAGCGTTATAGGGGACGCTATGGGACTTGCGCGAAAGCACAGTAATATAGGGGAAGGTATGAGAGGTGTGCGAAAACACGGCGATACAGGGGAATGTATCAGAGGTGTGAGAAAACACAGCGATCTAGGGGAAGTAATGAGAGGAGCGAAAACATAGCGATCCAGGTGAAGACATGAGAGGTGCGCGAAAACACGGCGATATAGGGGAAGCTATGAAAGGTGAGCAAAAACACGGCGATATAGGAGAAGCTCTGAGAGGTGTGCCATAACACAGTGATAAAGCTGAATCTATGGGATGTGTGCGAAAAGACAGCGATATAGGGGAAGTTATGAGAGGTGCACAAAAATGCAGCACTATAGGAGAAGTTATGAGAGGTGTGTGAAAAAACAGCGATATAGGGGAAGGAATGAGAGGTGCGCGAAAACAGGGCGATATAGGAGAAGGTATGAGAGGTGCGCGAAGGCACAGCGATATATGGGATTCTATTGGATGTGCATGAATATACAGCAATATAGGAGACGGTATGAGATGTGCATGAATACACTGCGATAGTCGGGAAACAATGACAGGTGTGTGAAAACACAACAATATAGGGGAAGTTATGAGAGGTGCGTGAAAACACAGTGATATAGGGGAAAGTATGAGAGGTGCACGAAATCACAGCGATATAGGGGAATGTATGGGAGGTGCTCGAAAACGGCGATATAGGGGAAGGTATGAGATGAGTGTGAAGACACAGCAATATAGGGGATGCTATGGGAGGTACGCGAAAACACAGTGAGAAAGGGGAAGACATGAGAGGTGAAAGCAGGACAATATAGTGGAAGCTATGAGAGGTGAGCAAAAACATGGTGATATAGGGGAAGCTATGAGAGGTGAGCAATAACACAGCGATAAAGGTGATTCTATGGGATGTGCGCAAAAACACAGCTATATAGGGGAAGGTATGAGAGGTGCGCAAGGCACAGCGATATAGGGGATGCTATGGGAGGTGTGTGAATACACAGAGATATAGGGGACGTTATGAGATGTTCAGGAAGAAGCAGCGATATTAGGGAAGATACAAGAGGTGCACAAAAACACAGCCTTATAGGAGAAGTTAAGAGAGGTGCGTGAAAACACAGTGATATAGAGGGAGGTATGAGAGGTGCACGAAAACACAGCGATACAGGGGAAGGTATGGGAGGTGCTCGAAAACAGGGCGATATAAGGGACGGTATGAGATTTGTATGAAAACACGGCGATATAGGGGAAGCTATGAGAGGTGCGTGAAAACACGGCAATATAGGGTACGGTATGAGAGGTGCGCAAGGCACAGCGATATAAGGGATGCTATGGGAGGTGCGTGAATACACAGCGATATACGGGACGTTATGAGATGTGCATGAAAACGCAGCGATATTAGGGAAGGTATGAGAGGTTCACAAAAACACAGCGACGTAGGAGAATGAATGGGAAGTGTGCGAAAACAGGGCGATAAAGACGAAGGTATGAGAAATGCACGAAGGCACAGCAATATGTGAGAGGCTATGGGAGGTGCGCGACTACACAGTGATATAGGGGACGGTATGAGATGTGCATAAAAACACAGCGATATGGGGGAAGTTATGAGAGGTGCGCAAAAATGCAGCAATATTGGAGAAGTTATGAGAGGTGCGTGAAAACACAGCGATATAGGGGAAGGTATGAGAGGTGCGCAAAGGCACAGCGATATAAGGGATGTTATGGGAGGTGCGCGAATACAGGGCAATATAGGGGAAGGTATGTGAGGTGCACGAAGGCACAGCGATATAGGGGATGCTACGGGAGGTGCGTGAATACACAGCGATATAGGGGACGTTATGAGATGTGCATGAAAACGCAGCGATATTAGAGAAGGTATGAGAGGTTCACAAAAGCAAGGCGACATAGGAGAATGAATGGGAAGTGTGCGAAAACAGGGCGATATAGGTGAAGGTATGAGAAGTGCGCGAAGGCACAGCAATATGTGGGAGGCTATGGGAGGTGCACGACTACATAGTGATATGGGGGACGTTATGAGATGTGCATAAAAACACAGCGATATAGGGGAAGGTATGGGAGGTGCTCGAAAACAGGGCGATATAGGGGACGCTATGGGATTTGGATGAAAACACGGTGATATAGGGGACGGTATGAGAGGTGCGCAAGACACAGCGATAGAGGGGAATGTATCAGAGGTGTGAAAAAACACAGCAATCTAGGGGAAGTAATGAGAGGAGTGAAAACATAGCGATCCAGGTGAAGACATGAGAGGTGCGCGAAAACACGGCGATATAGGGGAAGCTATGAAAGGTGAACAAAAACACGGCGATATAGGAGAAGCTCTGAGAGGTGTGCAATAACACAGTGATAAAGCTGAATCTATGGGATGTGTGCGAAAAGACAGCGATATAGGGGAAGTTATGAGAGGTGCACAAAAATGCAGCACTATAGGAGAAGTTATGAGAGGTGTGTGAAAACACAGCGATATAGGGGAAGGAATGAGAGGTGCGCGAAAACAGGGTGATATAGGGGAAGGTATGAGAGGTGCGCGAAGGCACAGCGATATATGGGATTCTATTGGATGTGCATGAATATACAGCGATATAGGAGACGGTATGAGATGTGCATGAATACACTGCGATAGTCGGGAAACAATGACAGGTGTGTGAAAACACAACAATATAGGGGAAGTTATGAGAGGTGCATGAAAACACAGTGATATAGGGGAAGGTATGAGAGGTGCACGAAATCACAGCGATATAGGGGAATGTATGGGAGGTGCTCGAAAACGGCGATATAGGGGAAGGTATGAGATGAGTGCGAAGACACAGCAATATAGGGGATGCTATGGGAGGTACGCGAAACAAAAGTGAGAAAGGGGAAGACATGAGAGGTGAAAGCAGGACAATATAGTGGAAGCTATGAGAGGTGAGCAAAAACATGGTGATATAGGGGAAGCTATGAGAGGTGAGCAATAACACAGCGATAAAGGTGATTCTATGGGATGTGCGCAAAAACACAGCTATATAGGGGAAGGTATGAGAGGTGCGCAAGGCACAGCGATATAGGGGATGATATGGGAGGTGTGTGAATACACAGAGATATAGGGGACGTTATGAGATGTGCAGGAAGAAGCAGCGATATTAGGGAAGATACAAGAGGTGCAAAAAACACAGCGATATAGGAGAAGTTAAGAGAGGTGCGTGAAAACACAGTGATATAGAGGGAGGTATGAGAGGTGCACGAAAACACAGCGATACAGGGGAAGGTATGGGAGGTGCTCGAAAACAGGGCGATATAAGGGACGGTATGAGATTTGTATGAAAACACGGCGATATGGGGGAAGCTATGAGAGGTGCGCAAAAACACGGCAATATAGGGGACGGTATGAGAGGTGCGCAAGGCACAGCGATATAGGGGATGCTATGGGAGGTGCGTGAATACACAGCGATATACGGGACGTTATGAGATGTGCATGAAAACGCAGCGATATTAGGGAAGGTATGAGAGGTTCACAAAAACACAGCGACATAGGAGAATGAATGGGAAGTTTGCGAAAACAGGGCGATATAGGCGAAGGTATGAGAAATGCGCGAAGGCACAGCAATATGTGGGAGGCTATGGGAGGTGCGCGACTACACAGTGATATAGGGGACGTTATGAGATGTGCATAAAAACACAGCGATATGGGGGAAGTTATGAGAGGTGCGCAAAAATGCAGCAATATTGGAGAAGTTATGAGAGGTGCGTGAAAACACAGCGATATAGGGGAAGGTATGTGAGGTGCACGAAGGCACAGCGATATAGGGGATGCTACGGGAGGTGCGTGAATACACAGCGATATAGGGGACGTTATGAGATGTGCATGAAAACGCAGCGATATTAGGGAAGATATAAGAGGTGCACAAAAACAAAGCGATATAGGAGAAGTTATGAGAGGTGTGTGAAAACACAGCGATATAGGGGAAGGAATGAGAGGTGCGCGAAAACAGGGCGATATAGGGGAAGGTATGAGAGGTGCGCGAAGGCAGAGTGATATATGGGAATCTATTGGAGGTGCATGAATACACAGCGATATAGGGGACGTTATGAGATGTGTATAAAAACACGGCAATATAGGGGAAATTATGAGAGGTGCGCAAAAATACAGCAATATAGGAGAAGTTATGAGAGGTGAGTGAAAACACAGCGATATAGGGGGAGGTATGAAAGGTGCATGAAAACACAGCGATATAGGGGTAGGTATCGGAGGTGCTCGAAAACAGGGTGATGTAGGGGAAGGTATGACAGGAGTGTGAAGACACAGCTATATAGGGGATGCTATGGGAGGTGCGCGAAAACACAGTGATATATGGGAAGATATGAGAGGTGCGTGAAAGTAGCGCAATATAGTGGAAGCTGTGAGACGTGAGCAAAAACACGGCGATATAGGCGAAGCTATGAGAAGTGAGCAATAACACAGTGATAAAGGTGAATCTATGGGATGTGCGCAAAAAAACAGCGATATAGGGGAAGGTATGGGAGGTGCGCAAGGCACAGCAATATAGAGGATGCTATGGGAGATGCGTGACTACACAGTGATATAGGGGACGTTATGAGATGTGCATGAAAGCACGGCGATATAGGGGAAGTTATCAGAGGTGCACAAAAATGCAGCACTATAGGAGAAGTTATGAGAGGTGTGTGAAAACACAGCGATATAGGGGAAGGAATATGAGGTGTGCGAATACACGGCGATATTGGGGAAGGAATGAGAGGTGCGCGAAAAAACGGCGATATAGGGAAAATAATGAGAGGTGCGCGAAAACACGGCGATACAGGGGAATGTATCAGAGGTGCTAGAAAACAGCGATATAGGGGAAGTAATGAGAGGAGCGAAAACATAGCGATCTAGGTGAAGACATGAGAGGTGCGCGAAAACACGGCAATATAGAGGAAGCTATGAGAGGTGAGCAAAAACACGGCGATATAGGGGAAGCTGTGAGAGGTGTGAAATAATACAGCGATAAAGTTGAATCTATGGGATGTGTGCGAAAAGACAGCTATATAGGGGAAGGTATGAGAGGTGCGCAAGGCACAGCGATATAGGGGATGCTATGGGAGGTGTGTGAAAACACAGCGATATAGGGGACGCTATGAGATGTGCATTAAAACGTAGCGATATTAGGGAAGATATAAGAGGTGCACAAAAACACAACGATATAGGAGAATTTATGAGAGGTGTGTGAAAACACAGCGATATAGGGGAAGGAATGAGAGGTGCACGAAGGCACAGCGATATAGGGGATTCTATGGGAGGTGCACGAAGGCACAGCGATATAGGGTATTCTATGGGAGGTGCGCGAATACACAGCGATATAGGGGACATTATGAGATGTGCATAAAAACACGTCGATATATGGTAAGTTATGAGAGGGGCGCAAAAATACAGCAATATAGGAGAAGTTATGAGAGGTGAGTGAAAACACAGCGATATAGGAGGAGGTATGAAAGGTGCACGAAAACTCAGCGGTATAGGGGAAGGTATCGGAGGTGCTCGAAAACAGGGCGATATAGGGGAAGGTATGACAGGAGTGCGAAGACACAGTAATATAGGGGATGCTATGGGAGGTACGCGAAAACACAGTGATATAGGGGAAGGCATGAGAGGTGCGTGAAAGCAGGAGAATATAGTGGAAGCTATGAGAGGTGAGCAAAAACACGGTGATATAGGGGAAGCTATGAGAGGTGAGCAATAACACAGCGATAAAGGTGAATCTATGGGATGTGCGCAAAAACACAGCAAAATAGGGGAAGGTATGAGAGGTGCGCAAGGCACAGTGATATACGGGATGCTATGGGAGGTGCGTGAATACACAGCGATATACGGGACGTTATGAGGTGTGCATGAAAACGCAGCGATATTAGGGAAGTTATGAGAGGTTCACAAAAGCACGGCGACATGGGAGAATGAATGGGAAGTGTGCGAAAACTGGGCGATATAGGCGAAGGTATGAGAAGTGCGCGAAGGCACAGCAATATGTGGGAGGCTATGGGAGGTGCGCGACTACACAATGATATAGGGGAAGTTATGAGAGGTGGACAAAAATGCAGCACTATAGGAGAAGTTATGAGAGGTGTGTGAAAACACAGCGATATAGGGGAAGGAATGAGAGGTGCGCGAAAACAGGGCGATATAGGGGAAGGTATGAGAGGTGCGCGAAGGCACAGCGATATGTGGGATTCTATTGGATGTGCATGAATATACAGCGATATAGGAGACGGTATGAGATGTGCATGAATACACTGCGATAGTCGGGAAACAATGACAGGTGTGTGAAAACACAACAATATAGGGGAAGTTATGAGAGGTGCGTGAAAACACAGTGATATAGGGGAAGGTATGAGAGGTGCACGAAATCACAGCGATATAGGGGAATGTATGGGAGGTGCTCGAAAACGGCGATATAGGGGAAGGTATGAGATGAGTGCGAAGACACAGCAATATAGGGGATGCTATGGGAGGTACGCGAAAACACAGTGAGAAAGGGGAAGACATGAGAGGTGAAAGCAGGACGATATAGTGGAAGCTATGAGAGGTGAGCAAAAACATGGTGATATAGGGGAAGCTATGAGAGGTGAGCAATAACACAGCGATAAAGGTGATTCTATGGGATGTGCGCAAAAACACAGCTATATAGGGGAAGGTATGAGAGGAGCGCAAGGCACAGCGATATAGGGGATGCTATGGGGGGTGTGTGAATACACAGAGATATAGGGGACGTTATGAGATGTGCAGGAAGAAGCAGCGATTTTAGGGAAGATATAAGAGGTGCACAAAAACACACCGATGTAGGAGAAGTTAAGAGAGGTGCGTGAAAACACAGCGATATAGAGGGAGGTATGAGAGGTGCACAAAAACACAGCGATACAGGGGAAGGTATGGGAGGTGCTCGAAAACAGGGTGATATAGGGGACGGTATGAGATTTGTATGAAAACACGGCGATATAGGGGAAGCTATGAGAGGTGCGCGAAAACACGGCAATATGGGGGACAGTATGAGAGGTGCGCAAGGCACAGCGATATAAGGGATGCTATGGGAGGTGCGTGAATACACAGCGATATACGGGACGTTATGAGATGTGCATGAAAACGCAGCGGTATTAGGGAAGGTATGAGAGGTTCACAAAAACACAGCAACATAGGAGAAGTTAAGAGAGGTGCACGAAAACACAGCGATAGAGGGGAAGGTATGGGAGGTGCTCGAAAACAGGGCGATATAGGGGACGGTATGAGATTTGTATGAAAACACGGCGATATACGGGAAGCTATGAGAGGTGTGCGAAAACACGGTGATATAGGGGAAGCTATGAGAGGTGAGCAATAACACAGCGATAAAGGTGAATCTATGGGATGTGCGCAAAAACACAGCTATATAGGGGAATGTATGAGAGGTGCACAAGGCACAGCGATATAGGGGATGATATGGGAGGTGTGTGAATACACAGAGATATAGGGGACGTTATGAGATGTGCAGGAAGAAGCAGCGATATTAGGGAAGATACAAGAGGTGCACAAAAACACAGCGATATAGGAGAAGTTAAGAGAGGTGCGTGAAAACACAGTGATATAGAGGGAGGTATGAGAGGTGCACGAAAACACAGCGATACAGGGGAAGGTATGGGAGGTGCTCGAAAACAGGGCGATATAAGGGACGGTATGAGATTTGTATGAAAACACGGCGATATGGGGGAAGCTATGAGAGGTGCGCAAAAACACGGCAATATAGGGGACGGTATGAGAGGTGCGCAAGGCACAGCGATATAGGGGATGCTATGGGAGGTGTGTGAATACACAGCGATATACGGGACGTTATGAGGTGTGCATGAAAACGCAGCGATATTAGGGAAGGTATGAGAGGTTCACAAAAGCACAGTGACATGGGAGAATGAATGGGAAGTGTGCGAAAACTGGGCGATATAGGCGAAGGTATGAGAAGTGCGCGAAGGCACAGCAATATGTGGGAGGCTATGGGAGGTGCGCGACTACACAGTGATATAGGGGACGTTATGAGATGTGCATAAAAACACAGCGATACAGAGGAAGGTATGGGAGGTGCTCGAAAACAGGGCGATATAGGGGACGGTATGAGATTTGTCTGAAAACACGGCGATATAGGGGAAGCTATGAGAAGTGCGCGAAAACACGGCAATATAGGGGACGGTATGAGAGGTGCGCAAGGCACAGCGATATAGGGGATGCTATGGGAGGTGTGTGAATACACAGCGATATACGGGACGTTATGAGATGTGCATGAAAACGTAGCGATATTAGAGAAGGTATGAGAGGTTCACAAAAGCAAGGCGACATAGGAGAATGAATGGGAAGTGTGCGAAAACAGGGCGATATAGGTGAAGGTATGAGAAGTGCGCGAAGGCACAGCAATATGTGGGAGGCTATGGGAGGTGCACGACTACATAGTGATATGGGGGACGTTATGAGATGTGCATAAAAACACAGCGATATAGGGGAAGGTATGGGAGGTGCTCGAAAACAGGGCGATATAGGGGACGCTATGGGATATGGATGAAAACACGGTGATATAGGGGAAGCTATGAGAGGTGCGCGAAAACACGGCAATATAGGGGACGGTATGAGAGGTGCGCAAGGCACAGCGATATAGGGGATGCTATGGGAGGTGCGTGAATACACAGCAATATAGGGGAAGGTATGAGAGGTGCCCGAAAGCACAGCGTTATAGGGGACGCTATGGGACGTGAGCGAAAACACGGCGATATAGGGGAAGTTAAGAGAGGTGCGCTAAAATGCAGCAATATAGGAGAAGTTATGAGATGTGCGTGAAAACACAGCGATATAGGGGAAGGCATGAGAGGTAGGCGAAGGCACCGTTATATAGGGGTGCTATGGGAGGTGCAGGAATACACAGCGATATAGGGGACGTTATGAGATGTGCATGAAAACACAGCAATATAGGGGAAGGTATGAGAGGTGCCCGAAAACACAGCGTTATAGGGGACGCTATGGGACGTGCGCGAAAGCACAGTAATATAGGGGAAGGTATGAGAGGTGTGCGAAAACACGGCGATACAGGGGAATGTATCAGAGGTGTGAGAAAACACAGCGATCTAGGGGAAGTAATGAGAGGAGCGAAAACATAGCGATCCAGGTGAAGACATGAGAGGTGTGCGAAAACACAGCGATATAGGGGAAGCTATGAGAGGTGAGCAATAACACAGCGATAAAGGTGATTCTATAGGATGTGCGCAAAAACACAGCTATATATGGGAAGGTATGAGAGGTGCGCAAGGCACAGCGATATAGGGGATGCTATGGGAGGTGTGTGAATACACAGAGATATAGGGGACGTTATGAGATGTGCAGGAAGAAGCAGCGATATTAGGGAAGATATAAGAGGTGCACAAAAACACAGCGATATAGGAGAATGAATGGGAGGTGCGCGAAAACAGGGCGATATAGGTGAAGGTATGAGAGGTATGCGAAGGCACAGCGATATAGGGGAATGTATGGGAGGTGCTCGAAAACAGGGCGATATAGGGGAAGGTATGAGATGAGTGCGAAGACACAGCAATATAGGGGATGCTATGGGAGGTACGCGAAAACACAGTGATATAGGGGAAGACATGAGAGGTGCGTGAAAGCAGGAAAATATAGTGGAAGCTATGAGAGGTGAGCAAAAACATGGTGATATAGGGGAAGCTATGAGAGGTGAGCAATAACACAGCGATAAAGGTGAATCTATGGGATGTGCGCAAAAACACAGCTATATAGGGGAAGGTATGAGAGGTGCGCAAGGCACAGCGATATAGGGGATGCTATGGGAGGTGTGTGAATACACAGCGATATAGGGGACGTTATGAGGTGTGCAGGAAGAAGCAGCGATTTTAGGGAAGATATAAGAGGTACACAAAAACACAGCGATATAGGAGAAGTTAAGAGAGGTGCGTGAAAACACAGCGATATAGAGGGAGGTATGAGAGGTGCACGAAAACACAGCGATACAGGGGAAGGTATGGGAGGTGCTCGAAAACAGGGCGATATAGGGGACGGTATGAGATTTGTATGAAAACACAGCGATAGAGGGGAAGCTATGAGAGGTGCGCGAAAACACGGCAATATAGGGGACGGTATGAGAGGTGCGCAAGGCACAGCGATATAGGGGATGCTATGGGAGGTGCGTGAATACACAGCGATATACGGGACGTTATGAGATGTGCATGAAAACGCAGCGATATTAGGGAAGGTATGAGAGGTTCACAAAAACACAGCGACATAGGAGAATGAATGGGAAGTGTGCGAAAACAGGGCAATGAATCCGAAAGTATGAGAAATACGCGAAGGCACAGCAATATGTGAGAGGCTATGGGAGGTGCGCGACTACACAGTGATATAGGGAACGTTATGAGATGTGCATAAAAACACAGCGATATGGGGGAAGTTATGAGAGGTGCGCAAAAATGCAGCAATATTGGAGAAGTTATGAGAGGTGCGTGAAAACACAGCGATAAAGGGGAAGGTATGAGAGGTGCGCAAAGGCACAGCGATATAGGGGATGTTATGGGAGGTGCGCGAACACAGGGCAATATAGGGGAAGGTATGTGAGGTGCACGAAGGCGCAGCGATATAGGGGACTTTATGAGATGTGCATGAAAACGCAGCGATATTAGGGAAGTTATGAGAGATGCACAAAAACAAAGCGATATAGGAGAAGTTATGAGAGGTGTGTGAAAACACAGCGATATAGGGGAAGGAATGAGAGGTGCGCGAAAACAGGGCGATATAGGGGAAGGTATGAGAGGTGCGCGAAGGCAGAGTGATATATGGGAATCTATTGGAGGTGCATGAATACACAGCGATATAGGGGACGTTATGAGATGTGCATAAAAACACGGCGATATAGGGGAAATTATGAGAGGTGCGCAAAAATACAGCAATATAGGAGAAGTTATGAGAGGTGAGTGAAAACACAGCGATATAGGGGGATGTATGAAAGGTGCACGAAAACACAGCGATATAGGGGAAGGTATCGGAGGTGCTCGAAAAAAGGGCGATGTAGGGGAAGGTATGACAGGAGTGTGAAGACACAGCAATATAGGGGATGCTATGGGAGGTACGCGAAAACACAGTGATATAGGGGAAGACATGAGAGGTGCGTGAAAGCAGGAGAATATAGTGGAAGCTATGAGAGGTGAGCAAAAACACGGCGATATAGGCGAAGCTATGAGAAGTGAGCAATAACACAGCGATAAAGGTGAATCTATGGGATGTGCTCAAAAAAACAGCGATATAGGGGAAGGTATGAGAGGTGCGCAAGGCACAGCAATATAGAGGATGCTATGGGAGATGCGTGAGTACACAGCTATATAAGGGACGTTATGAGACGTGCATGAAAACGCAACGATATTAGGGAAGGTATGAGAGGTTTACAAAAACACAGCGATATAGGAGAATGAATGGGAGGTGCGCGAAAACAGGGCGATATAGGTGAAGGTATGAGAGGTATGCGAAGGCACAGCAATATAGGGGATGCTATGGGAGGTGCGCGACTACACAGTGATATAGGGGACGTTATAAGATGTGCATGAAAACACAGCGATATAGGGGAAGTTATGAGAGGTGCACAAAAATGCAGCACTATAGGAGAAGTTATGAGAGGTGTGTGAAAACACAGCGATATAGGGGAAGGAATGAGAGGTGCGCGAAAGCAGGGCGATATAGGGGAAGGTATGAGAGGTGCGCGAAGGCATAGCGATATGTGGGATTCTATTGGATGTGCATGAATATACAGCGATACAGGAGACGGTATGAGATGTGCATGAATACACTGCGATAGTCGGGAAACAATGACAGGTGTGTGAAAACACAACAATATAGGGGAAGTTATGAGAGGTGCGTGAAAACACAGTGATATAGGGGAAGGTATGAGAGGTGCACGAAAACACAGCGATATAGGGGAAGGTATGGGAGGTGCTCGAAAACAGGGCGATATAGGGGAAGGTATGATACGTGTGCGAAGACACAGCAATATAGGGATGCTATGGGAGGTACGCGAAAACACAGTGATATAGGGGAAGACATGAGAGGTGCGTGAAAGCAGGACAATATAGTGGAAGCTATGAGAGGTGAGCAAAAACATGGTGATATAGGGGAAGCTATGAGAGGTGAGCAATAACAGAGCGATAAAGGTGAATCTATGGGATGTGCGCAAAAACACAGCTATATAGAGGAAGGTATGAGAGGTGCGCAAGGCACAGCGATATAGGGGATGCTATGGGAGGTGCGTGAATACACAGCGATATACGGGACGTTATGAGGTGTGCATGAAAACGCAGCGATATTAGGGAAGGTATGAGAGGTTCACAAAAGCACAGCGACATAGGAGAATGAATGGGAAGTGTGCGAAAACAGGGCGATATAGGTGAAGGTATGAGAAGTGCGCGAAGGCACAGCAATATGTGGGAGGCTATGGGAGGTGCGCGACTACACAGTGATATGGGGGACGTTATGAGATGTGCATAAAAACACAGCAATATAGGGGATGTTATGAGAGGTGCGTGAAAACACAGCGATATAGGGGAAGGCATGAGAGGTACGCGAAGGCACCGTTATATAGGGGTGCTATGGGAGGTGCAGGAATACACAGCGATATAGGGGACGTTATGAGATGTGCATGAAAACACGGCGATATAGGGGAAATTATGAGAGGTGCGCGAAAACACGACGATACAGGGGATTGTATCAGAGGTGTGAGAAAACACAGCGATATAGGGGAAGTAATTAGAGAAGCGAAAACATAGCGATCCATGTGAAGACATGAGAGGTGCGCGAAAACACGGCGATATAGGGGAAGCTATGAAAGGTGAGCAAAAACACGGCGATATAGGGGAAGCTCTGAGAGGTGTGCAATAACACAGTGATAAAGTTGAATCTATGGGATGTGTGCGAAAAGACAGCAATATAGGGGAAGGTATGGGAGGTGCGCAAGGTGCAGCGATATAGGGGATGCTATGGGAGGTGCGTGAATACACAGCAATATAGGGGACGTTATGAGATGTGCAGGAAGAATCAGCGATATTAGGGAAGATATAAGAGGTGCACAAAAACACAGTGATATAGGAGAAGTTAAGAGAGGTGCGTGAAAACACAGCGATATAGAGGGAGGTATGAGAGGTGCACGAAAACACAGCGATACAGAGGAAGATATGGGAGGTGCTCGAAAACAGGGCAATATAGGGGACGGTATGAGATTTGTATGAAAACACGGCGATTTCGGGGAAGCTATGTGAGGTGCGCGAAAACACGGCAATATAGGGGACGGTATGAGAGGTGCGCAAGGCACAGCAATATAAGGGATGCTATGGGAGGTGCGTGAATACACAGCGATATACGGGACGTTATGAGATGTGCATGAAAACGCAGCGATATTAGGGAAGGTATGAGAGGTTGACAAAAATGCAGCGACATAGGAGAATGAATGGGAAGTGTGCGAAAACAGGGCGATATAGGCGAAGGTATGAGTAATGCACGAAGGCACAGCAATATGTGAGAGGCTATGAAGGTGCGCGACTACACAGTGATATAGGGGACGTTATGAGATGTGCATAAAAACACAGCGATATGGGGGAAGTTATGAGAGGTGCGCAAAAATGCAGCAATATTGGAGAAGTTATGAGAGGTGCGTGAAAACACAGCGATATAGGGGAAGGTATGAGAGGTGCGCAAAGGCACAGCGATATAGGGGATGTTATGGGAGGTGCGCGAATACAGGGCAATATAGGGGAAGTTATGAGAGGTGCGCGAAGGCAGAGTGATATACGGGAATCTATTGGAGGTGCATGAATACACAGCGATATAGGGGACGCTATGAGATGTGCATAAAAACACGGTGATATAGGGGAAATTATGAGAGGTGCGCAAAAATACAGCAATATAGGAGAAGTTATGAGAGGTGATTGAAAACACAGCGATATAGGTGGAGGTATGAAAGGTGCACGAAACACAGCGATATAGGGGAAGGTATCGGAGGTGCTCGAAAACAGGGCGATGTATGGGAAGGTATGACAGGAGTGTGAAGACACAGCAATATAGGGGATGCTATGGGAGGTGCGCGAAAACAGGGCGATATAGTGGAAGCAATGGGATATGCACGAAAACAGGACGATATAGGGGAAGGTATGAGAGGTGCACAAAAACACAGCGATATAGGGGATGCAATGGGACGTGCGCAAAAAAACAAATATATAGGGGAAGGTATGAGAGGTGTGCAAGAATTCGGCGATATAGGGGAAATTATGAGAGGTGTGCGAAAACACGGCGATGCGGGAGAATGTATCAGATGTGCGAGAAAACACAGCGCTATAGGGGAAGTATTGAGAGGAGCGAAAACATAGCGATCTAGGTGAAGACATGAGAGTCGCGTGAAAACAGCGATATAGGGGAAGCTATGAGAGGTGCGCGAAAACACAGCGATATAGGGGACTTGATGAGATGTGCATGAAAATGCAACGATATTAGTGAAGGTATGAGAGGAGCACGAAAACACAGCGATATAGGGGAAGGTATGAGAGGTGCGCGAAAACACAACGATATAGGGGAAGGTATGAGAGGTGCACGAAAACAGCGATATAGGTGAAGGAATGGGAGGTGAGCGAAAACAGGGCGATATAGGTGAACGAATGGGAGGTGCACGAAAACAGGGCGATATAGATGAAGTTATGAGAGGTATGCGAAGGCACAGCAATATAGGGGATGCTATGGAATGTGCGCGAAAACACAGTGATATAGGGGAAGACAGGAGAGGTGCCCAAAAACACGACGATATAAGGGAATCTATGAGAGTTGAGCAAAAACACGGCGATACAGGGGAAGATATGAGAGGTGAGCGATAACACAGCGATAAAGGTGAATCTATGCGATGTGCGCGAAAAGACAGCGATATAGGGAAAGGTATGAGAGGTGCGCAAGACACAGCGATATAGGGGATGCTATTGGTGGTGCGTGAATACACAGCGTTATAGGGGACGTGATGAGATGTGCATGAAAACGCAGCGATATTAGGGAAGGTATGAGAGGTGCACAAAAACACAGCGATAAAGGAGAAGTTATGAGAGTTGTGTGAAAACACAGTGATATAGGGGAAGGTATGAGAGGTGCACGAAAACAGCGATATAGGTGAAGGAATGGGAGGTGCGCGGAAACAGGGCGATATAGGTGAAGGAATGGGAGGTGCGCGAAAACAGGGCGATAAAGGGGAAGTTATGAGAGGTGCGCAAGGCACAGCGATATAGGAGAAGGTATGGAAGGTGCTCGAACACAGGGTGATATAGATGAAGGCACAGCAATATAGGGGATACTATGGAAGGTGCACGAAAACACAATGATATAGGAGAAGACATGAGAGGTGCGCGAAAACAAGACAATATAGTGGAAACTATGAAATGTGAGCTAAAACCCGCCGATACAGGGGAAGCTATGAGAGGTGAGCAATAACACAGCGATAAAGGTGAATCTATGGGATGTGCGCGAAAAGACATCGATATAGGGGAAGGTATGAGAGGTGTGCGAAAACACAGCTATATAGGGGAAGTTATGACGTGCATGAAAACACGGCGATATAGGGGAAGGTATGAGAGGTGCACGAAGGCACAGCGATATAGGGGATGCTATGGGAGGTGCGCGAAAACACAGTGATATAGAGGACGGTATGAGATGTGTATGAAAACATGGCAATACATGGGAAGCTATGAGAGGTGCGCGAAAACACGGCAATATAGGGGAAAGTATGAGATGTGTGCGAAAACTTGGCGTTACAGAGGAATGCATCAGAGGTGCGAGAAAACACAGCGATGTAGGGGAAGACATGAGAGGTGCGCAAAAACATGGCAATATAGTGGAAGTTATGGGATGTGCGCTAAAACAGGGCGATGTAGGGGAAGGTATGAGAGGTGCGCGAATGCGCAGCGATATAGGGGATGGTATGGGAGGTGCGTGAATACACAGCGATATAGGGGACGTGATGAGATGTGCATGAAAATGCAACGAAATAGGGGAAGGTATGAGAGGTGCGCGAAAGCACAGCGATATATGGGATGGTTTGAGATATGCATGAATACACGGTGATAGATGGGAAACTATGAGAGGTGTGCGAAAAAACAGCGATATAGGGGAAGTTATGAGAGGTGCGTGAAAACACAGTGATATAGGGGAAGGTATGAGAGGAGCACGAAAACAGGGCGATATAGGGGAAGGTATGAGAGGTGCGTGAAGGCACAGCGATACAGGGAATGTTATGGGAGGTGCACGAAACCACAGCGAAATAGGGGACGTTATGAGATGTGCATGAAAACACAGCGAAATAGGGGAAGGTATGAGAGGTGCACGAAAACGCAGCGATACTAGGGAAGGTATAGGAGGTGCACGAAAACTGGGCGATATAGGGGAAGGTATGAGAGGTGCACGAAGGCACAGCGATATAGGGGATGCTATGGGAGGTGCGCGAAATCACAGTAATATAGTGGACGGTATGAGATGTGCATAAAAACACGGCGATATATGGGGAGGTATGAGAGTGGCCCGAAAACACGGCGATATAGGGGAAAGTATGAGAGGTGCGCGAAAACTTGGCGTTACAGGGGAATGCATCTGAGGTGCCAGAAAACACAGCGATGTAGTGGAATACATGAGAGGTGCGCGAAAACAGGGCAATATAGTGGAAACTATGGGATGTACACGAAAACAGGACGATATAGGGGAAGGTATGAGAGGTGCGTGAAAACACAGTGATATAGGGGAAGGTATGAGAGGAGCACGAAAACAGGGAGATATAGGGGAAGTTATGAGAGGTGCGTGAAAACCCTGCGATATAGTGGACCTTATGAGATGTGCATGAAAACACGGCGATATAGGGGAAGGTATGAGAGGTGCGTGAAGGCACAGCGATTCAGGGAATGTTATGGGAGGTGCACGAAACCACAGCGAAATAGGGGACGTTATGAGATGTGCATGAAAACACAGCGAAATAGGGGAAAGTATGAGAGGTGCACGAAAACGCAGCGATACTAGGGAAGGTATAGGAGGTGCACGAAAACTGGGCGATATAGGGGAAGGTATGAGAGGTGCACGAAGGCACAGCGATATAGGGGATGCTATGGGAGGTGCGCGAAATCACAGCAATATAGTGGACGGTATGAGATGTGCATAAAAACACGGCGATATATGGGGAGGTATGAGAGTTGCCCGAAAACATGGCGATATAGGGGAAAGTATGAGAGGTGCACGAAAACTTGGCGTTACAGGGGAATGCATCAGAGGTGCCAGAAAACACAGCGATGTAGTGGAGTACATGAGAGGTGCGCGAAAACAGGGCAATATAGTGGAAACTATGGGATGTACACGAAAACAGGACGATATAGGGGAAGGCATGAGAGGTGCACAAAAAACACAGCGATATAGGGGACGTTATGAGATGTGCATGAAAACACAGCGAAATAAGGGAAGGTATGAGAGGTGCACGAAGGCACAGCGATATAGGGGATGCTATGGGAGGTGCGCGAAAAGACAGCGATATAGGGGAAGCTATGAGAGGTGCGCAAGGCACAGCGAGATAGGGGATACTATGGGATGTGCGTGAATACACAGCGATATGGGGACGTGATGAGATGTGCATGAAAACGCAACGGTATTAGGGAAGGTATGAGAGGTGCACAAAAACACAGCGATATACTAGAAGTTATGAGAGCTGTGCGAAAACACAGCGATATAGGGGAAGGTATGGGAGGTGCACGAATACACAGCGATATAGGGGATATTATGAGATGTGCATAAAATCACGGCGATATAGGGGAAGTTATGAGAGGTGCGCAAAAATACAGAAATATAGGAGAAGTTATGAGAGGTGCGTGAAAACACAACGATATAGGGGTAGGTATGAGAGGTACACGAAAACGCAGCGATATAAGGGAAGGTATAGGAGGTGCGCGAAAACAGGGCAATATGGGGAAGGTATGAGAGGTCCACGAACACGCAGCGATATAAGGGAAGGTATAGGAGGTGCGCGAAAAAAGGGTGATATAGGGGAAGGTATGAGGTGCACGAAGGCACAGCGATATAGGGGATGCTATGGGATGTGCGCGAAGGCACATCGATATAGGGGATACTGTGGGAGGTGCGCGAATACACTGCGATATAGGGGACGTTATGAGATGCGCATAACAACACGGCAATATGGGGGAAGTTATGAGAGGCGCGCAAAAACACGGCGATACAGGGGAAGCTATGAGAGGTGAGCAATAACACAGCGATAAAGGTGAATCTATGTGATGTGCGCGAAAAGACAGTGATATAGGGGAAGGTATGAGAGGTGCGCAAGGCACAGCGATATGGGGGAGGTATGAGAGGTGCACGAAAACACAGCGATATAGGGGAAGGTATGGAAGGTGCTCCAAAACTGGGTGATATA
The DNA here is from genome assembly GCF_030028105.1 of Mobula birostris. Classification (NCBI taxonomy): domain Eukaryota; kingdom Metazoa; phylum Chordata; class Chondrichthyes; order Myliobatiformes; family Myliobatidae; genus Mobula; species Mobula birostris. The sequence continues at coordinate 135,275 of NW_027277559.1, forward strand.
GATGAAGTTATGAGAGGTATGTGAAGGCACAGCTATATAGGGGATGCTATGGAAGGTGCGCGAAAACACAGTGATATAGTGGAAGACAGGAGAGGTGTGCGAAAACACGGTGATATAGGGGAAGCTATGAGAGGTGAGCAAAAACACGGCGATACAGGGGAACATATGAGAGGTGAGCAATAACACAGCGATAAAGGTGAATCTATAGGATGTGCGCGAAAAGACATCGATATAAGGAAAGGTATGAGTGGTTCGCAAGGCACAGCGATATAGGGGATGCTATGGGAGGTGCGTGAATACACAGCGATATAGGGGACGTGATGAGATGTGCATGAAAACGCAGCGATATTAGGGAAGGTATGAGAGGTGCACAAAAACACAGCGATGTAGGAGAAGTTATGAGAGGTGTGTGAAACCACAGCGATATAGGGGAAGGTATGAGAGGTGCACGAAAACAGCGATATAGGTGAAGGAATGGGAGGTGCGCGAAAACAGGGCGATATAGGGGAAGGTATCAGAGGTGAGTGAAGGCACAGCGATATAGGGGATGCTATGGGAGGTGCGCGAATACACAGCGATATAGGGGACGTTATGAGATGTTCATAAGAATACGGCGATATAGGGGAAGCTATGAGAGGTGAGCTAAAACCCGGTGATACAGGGGAAGCTATGAGAGGTGAGCAATAACACAGCGATAAAGGTGAATCTATGGGATGTGCGCGAAAGGACAGCTATATAGGGGAAGGTATGAGAAGTGCGCAAGGCACAGCGATATAGGGGACAGTATGAGATGTGCATGAATACACGGCGATAGTCGGGAAACCATGAGAGGTGTGCGAAAACACAGCGATATAGGGGAAGTTATGAGAGGTGCGCAAAAACAGGGCGATATAGGGGAAGTTATGAGGGGTGCGTGAAAACCCAGCAATATAGAGGACGTTATGAGATGTATATGAAAACACGGTGATATAGGGGAAGGTATGAGAGGTGCATGAAGGCACAGCGATATAGGGGATGCTATGGGAGGTGCGTGAAAACTCAGTGATATAGGGGACTGTATGAGATGTGTATGAAAACACGGTGATATAGGGGAAAGTATGAGAGGTGCGAGAAAACTTGGCGTTACTGGGGAATGCATCAGATGTGCGAGAAAACACGGCGATGTAGGTGAAGACATGAGAGGTGTGCAAAAACAGGTCTATATAGTGGAAGCTATGGGATGTGCGCTAAAACAGGGCGATGTAGGGGAAGGTATGAGAGGTGCGTTAAAGCACAGCGATATAGAGGGCGCCATGGGACGTGTGCGAAAACACAGTGATATAGCGGAAGGTATGACAGATGTGCGAGAACACGGCGAGATAGGGGAAAGTATGAGAGGTGTGCGAAAACTTGGCGTTGCAGGGGAATGCATCAGAGGTGCCAGAAAACACAGCGATGTAGTGGAATACATGAGAGGTGCGCGAAAACAGGGCGATATAGGGTAAGGTATGAGAGGTGTGCGAGAACACGGCGATATAGGGGAAATTATGAGAGGTGTGCGAAAACAGAGCGATACGGGAGAATGTATCAGATGTGCGAGAAAACACAGCGATATAGGGGAAGTATTGGGAGGAGCGAAAACATAGCGATCTATGTGAAGACATGAGAGGTGCGCGAAAACACGGCGATATAGGGGAAGTTATGAGAGGTGAGCAAAAACACGGCGATACAGGGGAAGCTATGAGAGGTGAGCAATAACACAGCGATAAAGGTGAATCTATGGGATGTGAGCGAAAAGACAGAGATATAGAGGAAGCTATGAGAGGTGCGCAAGGCACCGATATAGGGGATGCTATGGGAGGTGCATGAATACACAGCGATATAGCGGACGTGATGAGATGTGCATGAAAACGCAGTGTTATTAGAGAACGTATGAGAGGTGCACAAAAACACAGCGATATAGGAGAAGTTATGAGAAGTGTGTGAAAACACCGTGATAGAGGGGAATGTATAGGAGGTGCGTGAAAACTGGGCAATATAAGGGAAGGTATGAGAGGTGCACGACGGCACAGCGATATAGGGGATGCTATGGGAGGTGCGCGAAAACACAGCGATATAGGTGACGGTAGGAGATGTGCATAAAATCATGGCGATATTGGGGGAGGTATGAGAGGTGCGCGTAAACACGGCGATATAGGGGAAAGTATGAGAGCTGCGCGAAAACTTGGCGTTACAGGGGAATGCATCAGAGGTGCCAGAAAACACAGCGATGTAGTGGAAGACTTGAGAGATGCGCAAAAACAGGGCAATAAAGTGGAAGGTATGGGATGTGCGCAAAAACAGGGCGATATAGGGGAAGGTATGAGAGGTGCGCAATGCACAGCGATATAGGGGATGCTATGGGAGGAGGGCGAATACACAGCGATATAGGGGACGTGATGAGATGTGCATGAAAACTCAGCGATATTAGGGAAGGTATGAGATGTGCACAAAAACACAGCGATATAGGAGAAGTTATGAGAGGTGTGTGAAAACACAGCGATATAAGGGTAGGTATGAAAGGTACACGAAAACACAGCGATATAGGAGAAGTTATGAGAAGTGTGTGAAAACACAGCGATAGAGGGGAAGGTATGACAGGTGCACGAAAACACAGTGATATAGGGGATGCTATGGGAGGTGCGCGAAAACACAGCGATATAGGAGACGGTATGAGATGTGCATAAAAACACGGCGATATAGGGGCAGGTATGAGAGGTGCGCGTAAACACGGCGATATAGGGGAAAGTATGAGAGGTGCGCGAAAACTTGGCGTTACAGGGGAATGCATCAGAGGTGCCAGAAAACACAGCGATGTAGTGGAAGCCATGAGAGGTGCGCGAAAACAGGGCAATATAGTGGAAGATATGGGATGTGCGCGAAAACAGGGTGATATAGGGGAAGGTATGAGAGGTGCACAAAAAACACAGCGATATAGGGGACGTTATGAGATGTGCATGAAAACACAGCGAAATAAGGGAAGGTATGAGAGGTGCACGAAGGCACAGCGATATAGGGGATGCTATGGGAGGTGCGCGAAAAGACAGCGATATAGGGGAAGCTATGAGAGGTGCGCAAGGCACAGCGAGATAGGGGATACTATGGGATGTGCGTGAATACACAGCGATATGGGGACGTGATGAGATGTGCATGAAAACGCAACGGTATTAGGGAAGGTATGAGAGGTGCACAAAAACACAGCGATATACTAGAAGTTATGAGAGCTGTGCGAAAACACAGCGATATAGGGGAAGGTATGGGAGGCGCACGAATACACAGCGATATAGGGGATATTATGAGATGTGCATAAAATCACGGCGATATAGGGGAAGTTATGAGAGGTGCGCAAAAATACAGAAATATAGGAGAAGTTATGAGAGGTGCGTGAAAACACAACGATATAGGGGTAGGTATGAGAGGTACACGAAAACGCAGCGATATAAGGGAAGGTATAGGAGGTGCGCGAAAACAGGGCAATATGGGGAAGGTATGAGAGGTCCACGAACACGCAGCGATATAAGGGAAGGTATAGGAGGTGCGCGAAAAAAGGGTGATATAGGGGAAGGTATGAGGTGCACGAAGGCACAGCGATATAGGGGATGCTATGGGATGTGCGCGAAGGCACATCGATATAGGGGATACTGTGGGAGGTGCGCGAATACACTGCGATATAGGGGACGTTATGAGATGCGCATAACAACACGGCAATATGGGGGAAGTTATGAGAGGCGCGCAAAAACACGGCGATACAGGGGAAGCTATGAGAGGTGAGCAATAACACAGCGATAAAGGTGAATCTATGTGATGTGCGCGAAAAGACAGTGATATAGGGGAAGGTATGAGAGGTGCGCAAGGCACAGCGATATGGGGGAGGTATGAGAGGTGCACGAAAACACAGCGATATAGGGGAAGGTATGGAAGGTGCTCCAAAACTGGGTGATATAGATGAAGTTATGAGAGGTATGTGAAGGCACAGCTATATAGGGGATGCTATGGAAGGTGCGCGAAAACACAGTGATATAGTGGAAGACAGGAGAGGTGTGCGAAAACACGGTGATATAGGGGAAGCTATGAGAGGTGAGCAAAAACACGGCGATACAGGGGAACATATGAGAGGTGAGCAATAACACAGCGATAAAGGTGAATCTATAGGATGTGCGCGAAAAGACATCGATATAAGGAAAGGTATGAGTGGTTCGCAAGGCACAGCGATATAGGGGATGCTATGGGAGGTGCGTGAATACACAGCGATATAGGGGACGTGATGAGATGTGCATGAAAACGCAGCGATATTAGGGAAGGTATGAGAGGTGCACAAAAACACAGCGATGTAGGAGAAGTTATGAGAGGTGTGTGAAACCACAGCGATATAGGGGAAGGTATGAGAGGTGCACGAAAACAGCGATATAGGTGAAGGAATGGGAGGTGCGCGAAAACAGGGCGATATAGGGGAAGGTATCAGAGGTGAGTGAAGGCACAGCGATATAGGGGATGCTATGGGAGGTGCGCGAATACACAGCGATATAGGGGACGTTATGAGATGTTCATAAGAATACGGCGATATAGGGGAAGCTATGAGAGGTGAGCTAAAACCCGGTGATACAGGGGAAGCTATGAGAGGTGAGCAATAACACAGCGATAAAGGTGAATCTATGGGATGTGCGCGAAAGGACAGCTATATAGGGGAAGGTATGAGAAGTGCGCAAGGCACAGCGATATAGGGGACAGTATGAGATGTGCATGAATACACGGCGATAGTCGGGAAACCATGAGAGGTGTGCGAAAACACAGCGATATAGGGGAAGTTATGAGAGGTGCGCAAAAACAGGGCGATATAGGGGAAGTTATGAGGGGTGCGTGAAAACCCAGCAATATAGAGGACGTTATGAGATGTATATGAAAACACGGTGATATAGGGGAAGGTATGAGAGGTGCATGAAGGCACAGCGATATAGGGGATGCTATGGGAGGTGCGTGAAAACTCAGTGATATAGGGGACTGTATGAGATGTGTATGAAAACACGGTGATATAGGGGAAAGTATGAGAGGTGCGAGAAAACTTGGCGTTACTGGGGAATGCATCAGATGTGCGAGAAAACACGGCGATGTAGGTGAAGACATGAGAGGTGTGCAAAAACAGGTCTATATAGTGGAAGCTATGGGATGTGCGCTAAAACAGGGCGATGTAGGGGAAGGTATGAGAGGTGCGTTAAAGCACAGCGATATAGAGGGCGCCATGGGACGTGTGCGAAAACACAGTGATATAGCGGAAGGTATGACAGATGTGCGAGAACACGGCGAGATAGGGGAAAGTATGAGAGGTGTGCGAAAACTTGGCGTTGCAGGGGAATGCATCAGAGGTGCCAGAAAACACAGCGATGTAGTGGAATACATGAGAGGTGCGCGAAAACAGGGCGATATAGGGTAAGGTATGAGAGGTGTGCGAGAACACGGCGATATAGGGGAAATTATGAGAGGTGTGCGAAAACAGAGCGATACGGGAGAATGTATCAGATGTGCGAGAAAACACAGCGATATAGGGGAAGTATTGGGAGGAGCGAAAACATAGCGATCTATGTGAAGACATGAGAGGTGCGCGAAAACACGGCGATATAGGGGAAGTTATGAGAGGTGAGCAAAAACACGGCGATACAGGGGAAGCTATGAGAGGTGAGCAATAACACAGCGATAAAGGTGAATCTATGGGATGTGAGCGAAAAGACAGAGATATAGAGGAAGCTATGAGAGGTGCGCAAGGCACCGATATAGGGGATGCTATGGGAGGTGCATGAATACACAGCGATATAGCGGACGTGATGAGATGTGCATGAAAACGCAGTGTTATTAGAGAACGTATGAGAGGTGCACAAAAACACAGCGATATAGGAGAAGTTATGAGAAGTGTGTGAAAACACCGTGATAGAGGGGAATGTATAGGAGGTGCGTGAAAACTGGGCAATATAAGGGAAGGTATGAGAGGTGCACGACGGCACAGCGATATAGGGGATGCTATGGGAGGTGCGCGAAAACACAGCGATATAGGTGACGGTAGGAGATGTGCATAAAATCATGGCGATATTGGGGGAGGTATGAGAGGTGCGCGTAAACACGGCGATATAGGGGAAAGCATGAGAGCTGCGCGAAAACTTGGCGTTACAGGGGAATGCATCAGAGGTGCCAGAAAACACAGCGATGTAGTGGAAGACTTGAGAGATGCGCAAAAACAGGGCAATAAAGTGGAAGGTATGGGATGTGCGCAAAAACAGGGCGATATAGGGGAAGGTATGAGAGGTGCGCAATGCACAGCGATATAGGGGATGCTATGGGAGGAGGGCGAATACACAGCGATATAGGGGACGTGATGAGATGTGCATGAAAACTCAGCGATATTAGGGAAGGTATGAGATGTGCACAAAAACACAGCGATATAGGAGAAGTTATGAGAGGTGTGTGAAAACACAGCGATATAAGGGTAGGTATGAAAGGTACACGAAAACACAGCGATATAGGAGAAGTTATGAGAAGTGTGTGAAAACACAGCGATAGAGGGGAAGGTATGACAGGTGCACGAAAACACAGTGATATAGGGGATGCTATGGGAGGTGCGCGAAAACACAGCGATATAGGAGACGGTATGAGATGTGCATAAAAACACGGCGATATAGGGGCAGGTATGAGAGGTGCGCGTAAACACGGCGATATAGGGGAAAGTATGAGAGGTGCGCGAAAACTTGGCGTTACAGGGGAATGCATCAGAGGTGCCAGAAAACACAGCGATGTAGTGGAAGCCATGAGAGGTGCGCGAAAACAGGGCAATATAGTGGAAGATATGGGATGTGCGCGAAAACAGGGTGATATAGGGGAAGGTATGAGAGTTGCGCGAAATCACAGCAATATAGGGGACGCTATGGGACGTGCGCGAAAACACAGTGATATAGGGGAAGGTATGAGACGCGTGCAAGAACCCCGCGATTTTGGAGAAATTATGAGAGGTGTGCAAAAACACGGCGATACGGGAGAATGTATCAATTGTGCGCGAAAACTTGGCGTTACAGGGGAATGCATCAGAGGTGCCAGAAAACACAGCGATGTAGTGGAAGCCATGAGAGGTGCGCGAAAACAGGGCAATATAGTGGAAGGTATGGGATGTGCGCGAAAACAGGGTGATATAGGGGAAGGTATGAGAGTTGCGCGAAATCACAGCAATATAGGGGACGCTATGGGACGTGCGCGAAAACACAGTGATATAGGGGAAGGTATGAGACGCGTGCAAGAACCCCGCGATTTTGGAGAAATTATGAGAGGTGTGCAAAAACACGGCGATACGGGAGAATGTATCAATTGTGCGAGAAAACACAGCGATATAGGGGAATTATTGAGACGAGCGAAAACATAGCGTTCTAGGTGAAGACATGAGAAGTGAGCAAAAACACGGCAATATAGGGGAAGCTTTGAGAGGTGAGAAATAAAACAGCGATAGAGGTGAATCTATGGGATGTGCGCGAAAAGACAGCGATATAGGGGAAGGTATGAGAGGCGCGCAAGGCACAGCGATATAGGGGATGCTATGGGAGGAGCGTGAATGCACAGCGATATAGGGGCCGTGATGAGATGTGCATGAAAACTCAGCAATATTAGGGAAGGTATGAGAGGTGCAGAAAAACACAGTGATATAGGAGAAGGTATGAGAGGTGTGTGAAAACACAGCGATATAAGGGAAGGTATGAAAGGTGCATGAAAACACAGCGATATAGGAGAAGTTATGAGAAGTGTGTGAAAACACAGCGATATAGGGGAAGGTATGACAGGTGCATGAAAACACAGCGATATAGGGGAAGGAATCGGAGGTGCGCGAAAAGAGGGCGATATAGGGGAAGGTATGAGAGGTTCAGGAAGGCACAGCGATATATGGGATGCTATGGGAGGTGCACGAATACACAGCGATATAGGGGACATTATGAGATGTGCATAAAAACACGGCGATATAGGGGAAGTTATGAGAGGTGCACAAAAATACAGCAATATAGGAGAATTTATGAGAGGTTCGTGAAAACGCAGCGATATAGGGGGAGTTATGAGAGGTACACGTAAACACAGCGATATAGGAGAAGGTATGGGAGGTGCTCGAAAGCAGGGCGATACTGGGGAAGGTATGAGAGGTGCACGAAGGCACAGCGATATAGGGGATGCTATGGGAGGTGCGCGAAAACACAGTGATATAGAGGACGGTATGAGATGTGTATGAAAACATGGCAATACATGGGAAGCTATGAGAGGTGCGCGAAAACACGGCAATATAGGGGAAAGTATGAGATGTGTGCGAAAACTTGGCGTTACAGAGGAATGCATCAGAGGTGCGAGAAAACACAGCGATGTAGGGGAAGACATGAGAGGTGCGCAAAAACATGGCAATATAGTGGAAATTATGGGATGTGCGCTAAAACAGGGCGATGTAGGGGAAGGTATGAGAGGTGCGCGAATGCGCAGCGATATAGGGGATGGTATGGGAGGTGCGTGAATACACAGCGATATAGGGGACGTTATGAGATGTGCATGAAAACACATCAATATAGGGGAAGGTATGAGATGTGCGCAAAAATACATCGATATAGGGGAAGGTATGAGAGGTGCGCAAAAAAAGAGATGTAGGCGAAGCTATGGGAGGTGCGCGAAAGCATAGCGATATAGGGGAAGGTAGGAGATGTGCATGAATACGCTGCGATAGTCGGGAAGCCATGAGAGTTTTGCGAAAACACAGCGATATAGGGGAAGGTATGAGAGCTGCGTGAAAACACAGTGATATAGGGGAAGGTATGAGAGGAGCGCGAAAACAGGGCGATATAGGGGAAGTTTTGAGAGGTGCGTGAAAACCCAGCGACATTGGGGACATTATGAGATGTGCACGAAAACAGGGCAATATAGGGGAAGCTATGAGAGGTGCGCGAAAACACAGCGATATAGGGGACGCAATGGGATGTGCGCGAAAACACAGGGGAAAGTATCGGGGAAGTTATGAGTGGTGCGCGAGAACACGGCGAAATAGGGGAAATTATGAGAAGTGTGCGAAAACACGGCGATACGGGAGAATGTATCAGATGTGCGAGAAAACCAGAGATATAGGGGAAGTATTGAGAGGATCGAATACATAGCGATCTAGGTGAAGACATGAGAGGTGAGCAAAAACACGGCGATACAGGGGAAGCTATGAGAGGTGAGCAATAACACAGCGATAAAGGTGAATCAATGGGATGTGCGCGAAAAGACAGCGATATAGGGGAAGTTATGAGAGGTTCGCGAGGCACAGCGGTATAGGGGATGCTATTGGAGGTGCGTGAATACATAGAGATATAGGGGACGTGATGAGATGTGCATGAAAACGCACTTATATTAGGGAAGGTATGAGAGGTGCACAAAAACACAGCGATATAGGAGAAGTTATGAGAGGTGTGCGAAAACACAGCGATATAGGGGAAGGTATGAAAGGTGCAGGAAAACGCAGTGATATAAGGGAAGGTATAGGAGATTCGCGAAAACAGGGTGATATGGGGAAGGTATGAGAGGTGCACGAAGGCACAGCGAAAAAGGGGATGCTATGGGAGGTGCGCAAAAACACAGCGATATAGGAGACGGTATAAGATGTGCATAAAAACATGGCGATATAGGGGCAGGTATGAGAGGTGCGCGTAAACACGGCGATATAGGGGAAAGTATGAGAGGTGCACGAAAACTTGGTGTTACAGGGGAATGAATCGGAGGTGCCAGAAAACACAGCGATGTAGTGGAAGACATGAGAGGTGCGTGAAAATAGGGCAATATAATGGAAGGTATGGGATGTGCGCGAAAACAGGGCGATATAGGGGAAGGTATGAGAGGTGCGCGAAGGCACAGCGATATAGGGGATGCTATGGGAGGTGCGCGAATACACAGTGATATAGGGGACGTTATGAGATGTGCATAAAAACACGGCAATATAGGGGAAGTTATGAGAGGTGCGCAAAAATACAGCAATACAGCGGAAGTTATGAGAGGTGCGTGAAAACACAACGATATAAGGGGACGTATGAGAGGTACACGAAGACACAGCGATATAGGGGAAGGTATGGGATCTGCTCGAAAACAGGGCGATATAGGGAAAGGTATGATACGTGTGCGAAACACAGCAATATAGGGGATGGTATGGGAGATGCACGAAAACACAGTGATATAGGGGAAGACATGAGAGGTGCGTGAAAACTGAGCGATATAGGGGACGCTATTGGATGTGCGCAAAAACACAGTGATATAGGGGAAGACATGAGAGGTGCGTGAAAACTGAGCGATATAGGGGACGCTATTGGATGTGCGCGAAAACACAGTGATATAGGGGAAGATATGAGAGGTGTGCAAGAACACGGCAATATAGGTGAAATTATGAGAGGTGCGTGAAAACACGTTGATACAGGGAACTGTATCAGAAGTGCGAGAACACAGAGCGATATAGGGTAAGTAATGAGAGTTGCGCGAAAACAGGGCGATATAGGGGAAGATATGAGAGGTGCTCAAAAACGCAGCGATGTAGGCGAAGCCATGGGTGGTGCACGGTAAACAGGGTGATATAGGGGAATGTATGAGAGGTGCGCGAAGGTGCAGCGATATAGGGGATGCTATGGCAGTTGTGCGAATAAACCGCAATATATGGGACGTTAAGAGATGTGCATGAAAATGCGGCGATATTGGGGAAGCCATGAGAGGTGAGCAAAAATACGGCGATATAGGAGAAATTATGAGAGGTGCGTGAAAACACAGCGATATAGGGGAAGGTATGGAAGATGCGCGAAAACAGGGCGATATAGGAGAAGGTATGAGATGTGCGCGAAGGCACAGCAATATAAGGGATGCTATGGGAATTGCGCGAATACACAGCGATATAGGGGACGCAATGAGATGTGCATGAAAACACGGCAATATAGGGGAAGGTATAAGAGCTGCACAAAAATACAGTGGTATAGGAGAATTTATGAGAGGTGCGTGAAAACACAGCGAGATAACGGAAGGTATGAGAGGTGCACGAAAACACAGCGATTTTGGGGAAGGTATGGGAGGTGCGCGAAAACAGGGCGATATAGGGGAAGTTATGAGAGGTGTGCGAAGGCACAGCGATATAGGGGATGCTATGAGAGGTGCGCGAAAACACCGTGATATAGGGGAAGACATGAGAGGTGCGCAAAAACAGGGCAATATACTGGAACCTATGGGATGTGCGCGAAACCACGACGATACAGGGGAATGTATCAGAAGGGCGAGAAAACACAGCGATATAGGGGACGCTATGGGACATGCGCAAAAAAACAGTGATATAGGGGAAGATATGAGAGGTGTGCGAAAACAGGGCGATATAGGTGAAATTATGAGAGGTGCGCGAAAACACGTTAATACAGGGAACTGTATCAGAAGTGCGAGAACACAGTGTGATATAGGGGAAGTAATGAGAGGAGCGGAAACACAGCAATATAGGTGAAGACATGAGAGGTGCGCGAAAACACGGCGATATAGGGGAAGCTATGAGAGGTAAGCAATAACACAGTGATAAAGGTGAAGTTATGGGATGTGCGCAAAAACAGGGCGATATAGGGGAAAGTATGAGAGGTGCACAAAAACACAGCGATGTAGGGGATGCTATGGGAGGTGCGTGAATACGCAGAGATATAGGAGACTTTATGAGATGTGCATGAAAACACGGCGATATTGGGGAAGCCATGAGAGGTGTGCGAAAATACAGCGATATAGGGGACGGTATGGGAGGTGTGCGAAAACAGGGCGACATAGGGGAAGGTATGAGACGTGCGCGAAGGCACCGCGATATAGGGGATGCTATGGCAGGTGCGCGAATACACAGCGATATATGCGACGTTAAGAGATGTGCATTAAAACACGGCGATATTGGGGAAGCCATGAGAGGTGTGCAAAAATATGGCGATATGGGAGAAATTATGAGAGGTGCGTGAAAACACAGCGATATAGAGGGAGGTATGAGAGGTGCATGAAAACACAGCGATATAGTGGAAGGTATGGAAGGTGCGCGAAAACAGGGCGATATAGGGGAAGGTATGAGAGGTGCGCGAAGGCACAGCAATACAAGGGATGCTATGGGAGGTGCGCGAATACACAGCGATATAGGGGAAGACATGAGAGGTGCGCAAAAACAGTGCAATATAGTGGAACCTATGGGATGTGCGCGAAACCACGGCGATACAGGGGAATGTATCAGAGGTGCGAGAAAACACAGCGATATAGGGGACGCTATGGGACATGCGCAAATAAACAGTGATACAGGGGAAGGTATGAGAGGTGTGCGAGAACACGGCGATATAGGGGAAATTGTAAGAGGTGCGCGAAAACATGGCAATACAGGAGAATATATCAGAGGTGCGAGAAAACACAGCGATATAGGGGAAGTAATGATTGGAGCGAAAACATAGCGATATACGTGAAGACTTGCGAGATGCGCGAAAACACGGCGATATAGAGTAAGCTATGAGAGGTGAGCAATAACACAGCGATCAAGGTGAAACTATGGGATGTGCGCGAAAACAGCGATGTAGGCGAATCTATGGGAGGTGCGCCAAAACACAGCGATATAGGGGACGGTATGAAATGTGCATGAATACACAGCGATATTGGGGAAGCCATGAGAGGTGCCTGAAAACAGAGCGATATAGGGGAAGGTATGAGAGGTGTGCAAAAACACAGCGATATAGGATTAGTTAAGAGAGGTGCGTGAAAACACAGCAATATAGGGGAATGTATGAGAGGAGCACGAAAACACAGCGATATCGGGGAAGGTATGGGAGGTGCGCGAAAACAGGGCGATATATGGGAATGCATGAGAGATCCGCGAAGGCACAGTGATATAGGGGATGGTATGGGAGGTGCGCAAATACAGAGCGATATGGGGGACGTTATGAGATGTGCATGAAAACACATCAATATAGGGAAAGGTATGAGATGTGCGCAAAAATACATCTATATAGGGGAAAGTATGAGAGGTGCGCGAAAACAGCGATGCAGGCGAAGCTATGGGAGGTGCGCGAAAGCACAGCGATATAGGGGAAGGTATGAGATGTGCATGAATACACGGCGATAGTCGGGAAGCCATGAGAGGTGTGCGAAAACACAGCGATATAGGGGAAGGTATGAGAGCTGCGTGAAAACACAGTTATATAGGGGTAGGTATGAGAGGAGCGCGAAAACAGGGCGATAGAGGGGAGGTTATGAGAGGTGCGTGAAAACACGGTGATATTGGGGAAGGTATGAGAGGAGCCCGAAAACAGGGCGATAGAGGGGAGGTTATGAGATGTGCGTGAAAACACGGTGATATTGGGGAAGGTATGAGAGGTGTACAAAAACACAGCGGTATACGGGAATGCGTGAGAGGTGCACGAAAACAGCGATATAGGTGAAGGAATGGGAGGTGCATGAAAACAGGGTGATATTTGGGAAGGTATGAGAGGTGCGCGAAAGCACAGCGATATAAGGGAAGCTATGGGAGGTGCGCGAATATACAGCGATATAGAGGACGTTATGAGATGTGCATAACAACAAGGGCGATATAGGGGAAGCTATGAGAGGTGAGCAATAACACAGCGATAAAGGTGAATCTATGGTATGTGCGCGAAAAGACAGCGATATAGGGGAAGGTATGAGAGGTCCGCAAGGCACAGCGATATATTGGGAGGGATGAGAGGTGCAAGAAAACACAGCGATATAGGGGAAGTTATGAGAGGTGTGTGAAAACGCAATGATATTAGGGAAGGTATGAGAGGTGCATGAAAACACAGTGATATAGGGAAAGGTATGGAAGGTGCGCGAAAAAAGGGCGATATAGGGGAAGGTATGAGAGGTGCGCGAAGGCACAGCAATATAAGGGATGCTATGAAATGTGCGCGAATACACAGCGAAAAAGGGGACGTTATGAGATGTGCATGAAAACACGGCAATATAGGGGAAGGTATAAGAGCTGCGCAAAAATACAGTGATATAGGAGAAGTTATGAGAGGTGCGTGAAAACACAGCGATATTGGGGAAGGTATGGGAGGTGCGCGAAATCAGGGCGATATAGGGAAGTTATGAGAGGTGCGCGAAGGCACAGCGATATAGGGGATGCTATGAGAGGTGCGCGAAAACACAGTGATATAGGGGAAGACATGAGAGGTGCGCAAAAACAGGGCAATATAGTGGAACCTATGGGATGTGCGCGAAACCATGGCGAAACAGGGGAATGTATCAGAGGTGCGAAAAAATACAGCGATATAGGGGACGCTATGGGACATACGCAAAAAAGCAGTGATATAGGGGAAGGTATGAGAGGTGTGCGAGAACACGGCGATATAGGGGAAATTGTAAGAGGTGCACGAAAACATGTCAATATTGGAGAATGTATCAGAGGTGCGAGAAAACACAGCGATATAGGGGAATTAATGATAGGAGCGAAAACATAGCGATATAGGTGAAGACATGCGAGGTGCGCGAAAACACGGCGATATAGGGTAAGCTATGAGAGGTGAGCAATAACACAGTGATCAAGGTGAAGCTATGGGATGTGCGCGAAAACAGCGATGTAGGTGAACTATGGGAGGTGCGCCAAAACACAGCGATATAGGGGACGGTATGAGATGTGCATGAATACACAGCGATTTTGGGGAAGCCATGAGATGTGCCTGAAAACAGAGCGATATAGGGGGAGGTATGAGAGGTGTGCAAAAACGCAGCGATATAGGAGAAGTTAAGAGAGGTGCGTGAAAACACAACGATATAGGGGAAGGTATGAGAGAGTCATGAAGGCACAGCGATATAGGGGATGCTCTGGGAGATGCGTGAAAACACAACGATATAGGAGACGGTATGAGATGTGCATAAAAACATGGCGATATAGGGGGAGGTATGAGAGGTGCGTGAAAACACAGCAATATAGGGGAATGTATGAGAGGAGCACGAAAACACAGCGATATCGGGGAAGGTATGGGAGGTGCGCGAAAACAGGGCGATATATGGGAATGCATGAGAGATGCGCGAAGGCACAGTGATATAGGGGATGGTATGGGAGGTGCGCAAATACAGAGCGATATAGGGGACGTTATGAGATGTGCATGAAAACACATCAATATAGGGAAATGTCTGAGATGTGTGCAAAAATACATCTATATAGGGGAAGGTATGAGAGGTGCGCGAAAAGCACAGTGATATAGGGGAAGGTATGAGATGTGCATGAATACACGGCGATAGTCGGGAAGCCATTAGAGGTGTGCGAAAACACAGCGATATAGGGGAAGGTATGAGAGCTGCGTGAAAACAGGGCGATAGAGGGGAGGTTATGAGAGGTGCGTGAAAACACGGTGATATTGGGGAAGGTATGAGAGGTGTGCAAAAACACAGCGGTATACGGGAATGCATGAGAGGTGCACAAAAACAGCGATATAGGTGAAGGAATGAGAGGTGCGTGAAAACAGGGCGATATTTGGGAAGGTATGAGAGGTGCGCGAAAGCACAGCAATATAAGGGAAGCTATGGGAGGTGCGCGAATATACAGCGATATAGAGGACGTTATGAGATGTGCATAACAATACTGCGATATAGGAGAATCTATGAGAGGTGAGCAATAACACAGCGATAAAGGTGAATCTATGGGATGTGCGCGAAAAGACAGCGATATAGGGGAAGGTATGAGAGGTCCGCAAGGCACAGCGATATAGGGGGAGGTATGAGAGGTGCACGAAAACACAGCGATATAGGGGACGTGATGAGATGTGCATGAAAACGCAGTGATATTAGGGAAGGTATGAGAGGTGCACAAAAACACAGCGATATAGGAGAAGTTATGAGAGGTGTGCTAAAACACAGCGATATAGGGGAAGGTATGAGATGTGCAAAAAAACAGTGATATAGGGGAAGGTATGAGAGGTGTGCGAGAACAGGGGGATATAGGGGAAATTGTAAGAGGTGCACGAAAACATGGCAATATAGGAGAATGTATCAGAGGTGCGAGAAAACACAGCGATATAGGGGAATTAATGATAGGAGCGAAAACATAGCGATATAGGTGAAGACATGCAAGGTGCGCCAAAACATGGCGATATAGGGTAAGCTATGAGAGGTGAGCAATAGCACAGTGATCAAGGTGAAGCTAAGGGATGTGCGCCAAAACAGCGATGTAGGTGAACTATGGGAGGTGCGCCAAAACACAGCGATAAAGGGGACGGTATGAGATGTGCATGAATACACGGCGATATTGGTGAAGCCATGAGAGGTGCCTGAACACAGAGCGATATAGGGGAAGGTATGAGAGGTGTGCAAAAACACAGCGATATAGAAGAAGTTAAGAGAGGTGCGTGAAAACACAGCGATATAGGGGAAGGATGAGAGGTTCGTGAAGGCACAGCGATATAGGGGATGCTATGGGAGGTGCGCGAAAACACAACGATATAGGAGACGGTATGAGATGTGCATAAAAACATGGCGATATAGGGGGAGGTATGAGAGGTGCGCGTAAATACGGCGATATAGGGGAAAGTATGAGAGGTGCGCGAAAACTTGGCATTACAGGGGAATGCATCAGAGGTGCCAGAAAACACAGCTATGTAGTGAAATACATGAGAGGTGCGCGAAAACAGGGCAATATAGTGGAAGCTATGGGATGTGCACGAAAACAGGGCGATATAGGGGAAACTATGAGAGGTGCGCGAAAACACAGCGATATAGGGGACACAATGTGACGTGCGCGAAAACACAGGGGAAAACATAGGGGAAGTTATGAGAGGTGCGCGAGAACACGGCGAAATAGGGGAAATTATGAGAGGTGTGCAAAAACACAGCGATACGGGAGAATGTATCAGATGTGCGAGAAAACACAGAGATATAGGAGAAGTATTGAGAGATCAAATACATAGCGATCCAGGTGAAGACATGAGAGGTGAGCAAAAACACGGCGATACAGGGGAAGCTCTGAGAGGTGAGCAATAACACAGCGATAAAGGTGAATTTATGGGATGTGCGCGAAAAGACAGCGATATAGGG
The DNA here is from genome assembly GCF_030028105.1 of Mobula birostris. NCBI lineage: Eukaryota > Metazoa > Chordata > Chondrichthyes > Myliobatiformes > Myliobatidae > Mobula > Mobula birostris. Next base: position 152,342 of record NW_027277559.1, read on the forward strand.
GAAGCTATGAGAGGTTCGCAAGGCACAGCGGTATAGGGGATGCTATGGGAGGTGCGTGAATACACAGCGACATAGTGGACGTGATAAGATGTGCATGAAAACGCAGTGATATTAGGGAAGGTATGAGAGGTGCACAAAAACACAGCGATATAGGAGAAGTTATGAGAGGTGTGCTAAAACACAGCGATATAGGGGAAGGTATGAGATGTGCATGAAAACACGGCAATATAGGGGAAGGTATAAGAGCTACACAAAAATACAGTGATATAGGAGAAGTTATGAGAGGTGCGTGAAAACACAGCGAGATAAGGGAAGGTATGAGGGGTGCACGAAAACACAGCGATATTGGGGATGGTATGGGAGGTGCGCGAAAACAGGGCGATATAGGGGAAGTTATGAGAGGTGTGCGAAGGCACAGCGATATAGGGGATGCTATGAGAGGTGCGCGAAAATACCGTGATATAGGGGAAGACATGAGAGGTGCGCAAAAACAGGGCAATATACTGGAACCCAAGGGATGTGCGCGAAACCACAACGATACCGGGGAATGTATCAGAGGGGCGAGAAAACACAGCGATATAGGAGACGCTATGGGACATGTGCAAAAAAACAGTGATATAGGGAAAGATTTGAGAGGTGTGCGAGAACAGGGCGATATAGGTGAAATTATGAGAGGTGCGCGAAAAAACGTTGATACAGGGAACTGTATCAGAAGTGCGAGAACACAGATTGATATAGGGGAAGTAATGAGAGGTGCAGAAACACAGTGAAGAAATGAGAGGTGCGCGAAAACACGGCGATATAGGGGAAGCTATGAGAGGTAAGCAATAACACAGTGATAAAGGTGAAGTTATGGGATGTGCGCAAAAACAGGGCGATATAGGGGAAAGTATGGGAGGTGCACAAAAACACAGCGATGTAGGCGAAGCCATGGGAGGTGCGTGGTAAACAGGGCGATATAGGGGAAAGCATGAGCGGTGCGCGAAGGCACAGCGATATAGGGGATGCCATGGGAGGTGTGCGAAAACAGGACGACATAGGGGAAGGTATGAGAGGTGCCATAAGGCAGAGCGATATAGGGGATGCTATGGCAGGTGCGCGAATACACAGCGATATATGGGACGTTAAGAGATGTGCGTGAAAACACGGCGATATTGGGGAAGCCATGAGAGGTGCGCAAAAATACGGAGATAAGGAGAAATTATGAGAGGTGCGTGAAAACACAGGGATATAGGGGGAGGTATGGAAGGTGCGCGAAAACAGGGCGATATAGGGGAAGGTATGAGAGGTGCGCGAAGGCACAGCAATATAAGGGATGCTATGGGAGGTGCGCGAATACAAAGCGATATAGGGGACATTATGAGATGTGCATGAAAACACGGCGATATTGGGGAAGCCATGAGAGGTGTGCGAAAATACAGCGATATAGGGTACGGTATGGGAGGTGTGCGAAAGCAGGGCGACATACGGGAAGGTATGAGATATGCGCGAAGGCACAGCAATATAAGGGATGCTATGGGAGGTGCGCGAATACACAGCGATATAGGGGACGTTATGAGATGTGGATGAAAACACGGCAATATAGGGGAAGGTATAAGAACTGCGCAAAAATACAGCGATATAGGAGAATTTATGAGAGGTGCGTGAAAACATAACGATATAAGGGAAGGTATGAGAGGTGCACGAAAACGCAGTGATATAAGGGAAGGTATAGGAAGTGCGCGAAAACAGGGCGATATAGAGGAAGGTATGAGAGGTGCACGAAGGCACAGCGATATAGGGGATGCTATGGGAGGTGCGCAAAAACACAGCGATATAGGAGACGGTATGAGATGTGCATAAAAACATGGCGATATATGGGCAGGTATGAGAGGTGCGCGTGAACACGGCGATATAGGGGAAAGTATGAGAGGTGCACGAAAACTTGGTGTTACAGGGTAATGCATCAGAGGTGCCAGGAAACACAGCGATGTGGTGAAAGACATGAGAGGTGCGCGAAAACAGGGCAATATAATGGAAGGTATGGGATGTGCGCGAAAACAGGGCGATATAGGGGAAGATATGAGAGGTGCGCGAAGACACAGCGATATAGGGGATGCTATGGGAGGTGCGCGAATACACAGCGATATAGGGGACGTTATCAGATGTGCATAAAAACACGGCAATATAGGGGAAGTTATGAGAGGTGCGCAAAAATACAGCAATACAGGGGAAGTTATGAGAGGTGCGTGAAAACACAGTGATATAAGGGGACGTGTGAGAGGTACACGAAGACACAGCGATATAGGGGAAGGTATGGGAGCTGCTCGAAACAGGGCGATATAGGGAAAGATATGATACGTGTGCGAAACACAGCAATATAGGGGATGCTATGGGAGATGCACGAAAACACAGTGATGTAGGGGAAGACATGAGAGGTGTGTGAAAACAGAGCGATATAGGGGACGCTATTGGATGTGCGCGAAAATACAGTGATATTGGGGAAGGTATGAGAGGTGTGCGAGAACACGGCGATATAGGTGAAATTATGAGAGGTGCGCGAAAACACGTTGATACAGGGAACTGTATCAGAAGTGCGAGAACACAGAGCAATATAGGGGAAGTAATGAGAGTTGCGCGAAAACACAGCGATATAGGGGAAGGTATGAGAGGTGCACAAAAACACAGCGATGTAGGCGAAGCCATGGGAGGTGTGCGAAAACAGGACGACATAGGGGAAGGTATGAGAGGTGCCGTAAGGCAGAGCGATATAGGGGATGCTATGGCAGGTGCGCGAATACACAGCGATATATGGGACGTTAAGAGATGTGCGTGAAAATGCGGCGATATTGGGTAAGCCATGAGAGGTGAGCAAAAATACGACGATATAGGAGAAATTATGAGAGGTGCGTGAAAACACAGCGATATAGGGGAAGGTATGAGAGGTGCACGAAGGCGCAGCGATATAGGGGATGCTATGGCAGTTGCGCAAATACACAGCGATATATAGGACGTTAAGAGATGGGCATGAAAATGCGGCGATATTGGGGAAGCCATGAGAGGTGAGCAAAAATACGGCGATATAGGAGAAATTATGAGAGGTGCGTGAAAACACGGCGATATAGGGGGAGGTATGAGAGGTGCGCGAAGGCACAGCAATATAAGGGATGCTATGGGAAGTGCGCGAATACACAGCGATATAGAGGACGCTAAGAGATGTGCATGAAAAGACGGCAATATAGGGGAAGGTATAAGAGCTGCACAAAAATACAGTGATATAGGAGAAGTTATGAGAGGTGCGTGAAAACACAGCGAGATAAGGGAAGGTATGAGAGGTGCACGAAAACACAGCGATATTGGGGAAGGTATGGGAGGTGAGCGAAAACAGGGCGATATAGGGGAAGTTATGAGAGGTGTGCGATGGCACAGCGATATAGGGGATGCTATGAGAGGTGCGCGAAAATACCGTGATATAGGGGAAGACATGAGAGGTGCGCAAAAACAGGGCAATATACTGGAACCTATGGGATGTGCGCGAAACCACGGCGAAACAGGGGAATGTATCAGAGGTGCGAAAAAATACAGCGATATAGGGGACGCTATGGGACATACGCAAAAAAGCAGTGATATAGGGGAAGGTATGAGAGGTGTGCGAGAACACGGCGATATAGGGGAAATTATGAGAGGTGCGCGAAAACACGTTGATACAGGGAACTGTATCAGAAGTGCGAGAACACAGAGTGATATAGGGGAAGAAATGAGAGGTGCAGAAACACAGCGATATAGGTGAAGACATGAGAGGTGCGCGAAAACACGGCGATATAGGGGAAGCTATGAGAGGTAAGCAATAACACAGTGTTAAAGGTGAAGTTATGGGATGTGCGCAAAAACAGGGCGATATAAGGGAAGGTATGAGAGGTGCACAAAAACACAGCGATGTAGGCGAAGCCATGGGAGGTGCGTGGTAAACAGGGTGATATAGGGGAAGGTATGAGTGGTGCGCAAAGGCACAGCGATATAGGGGATGCTATGGGAGGTTTGCGAAAGCAGGACGACATAGGGGAAGGTATGAGAGGTGCACAAAGGCACAGCGATATAGGGGATGCTATGGCAGGTGCGCCAATACACAGCGATATATGGGACGTTAAGAGATGTGAATGAAAACACGGCGATACTGGGGAAGCCATGAGAGGTGCGCAAAAATACGGCGATAAGGAGAAATTATGAGAGGTGCGTGAAAACACAGCGATATAGGGGAAGGTATGAGAGGTGCGCGAAGGCACTGCAATATAAGGGACGCTATGGGAGGTGCGCGAATACACAGCGATATAGGGGACGTTATGAGATGTGCATGAAAACACGGCAATATTGGGGAAGCCATGAGAGGTGTGCGAAAATACAGCGATATAGGGGACGGTATGGGAGGTGTGCGAAAACAGGGCGACATAGGGGAAGGTATGAGATGTGCGCGAAGGCACAGCAATATAAGGGATGTTATGGGAGGTGCGCGAATACACAGCGATATAGGGGACGTTATGAGATGTGCATGAAAACATGGCAATATAGGGGAAGGTATAAGAACTGCGCAAAAATACAGCGATATATGAGAATTTATGATAGGTGCATGAAAACATAACGATATAAGGGAAGGTATGAGAGGTGCAGAAAAACACAGCGATATAGGGGACGTGATGAGATGTGCATGAAAAAGCAGATATATTGGGGAAGGTATGAGAGGTGCACAAAAACACAGCGATATAGGAGAATTATGAAAGGTGTGTGAAAACACAGCAATATAGGCGGAGGTATGAGAGGTGCATGAAAACACAGTGATATTGGGGAAGGTATGGGAGGTGCGCGAAAACAGGGCGATATAGGGGAAGTTATGAGAGGTGCGCGAAGGCACAGCGATATAGGGGATGCTATGAGAGGTGCGCGAAAACACCGTGATATAGGGGAAGACATGAGAGGTGCACAAAAACAGGGCAATATAGTGGAACCTATGGGATGTGCGCGAAACCACGGCGATACAGGGGAATGTATCAGAGGTGCGAGAAAACACAGCGATATAGGGGACGCTATGGGACATGCGCAAAAAAACAGTGATATAGGGGAAGGTATGAGAGGTGTGCGAGAACACAGCGATATAGGGGAAATTGTAAGAGGTGCACGAAAACATGGCAATATAGGAGAATGTATCAGAGGTGCGAGAAAACACAGCGATATAGGGGAATTAATGATAGGAGCGAAAACATAGCGATATAGGTGAAGACATGCGAGGTGCGCGAAAACACGGCGATATAGGGTAAGCTATGAGAGGTGAGCAATAACACAGTGATCAAGGTGAAGCTATGGGATGTGCGGGAAAACAGCAATGTAGGTGAACTATGGGAGGTGCGCCAAAAACACAGCGATATAGGGGACGGTATGAGATGTACATAAAAACATGGCGATATACGGGGAGGTATGAGAGGTGTGTGTAAACACGGCGATATAGGGGAAAGTATGAGAGGTGCGCGAAAACTTGGCATTACAGGGGAATGCATCAGAGGTGCCAGAAAACACAGCGATGTTGTGGAATACATGAGAGGTGCGCGAAAACAGGACAATATAGTGGAAGCTACGGGATGTGCACGAAAACAGGGCGATATAGGGGAAGCTATGAGAGGTGCGCGAAAACACAGCGATATAGGGGACGCAATGGGACGTGCGCGAAAACAAAGGGGAAAACATAGGGGAAGTTATGAGAGGTGCGCGAGAACACGGGGAAATAGGGGAAATTATGAGAGGTGTGCGAAAACACGGCAATACGGGAGAATGTATCAGATGTGCTCGAAAACACAGAGATATAGGGGAAGTATTGAGAGGATCGAATACATAGCGATCTAGGTGAAGACATGAGAGGTGAACAAAAACACGGCGATACAGGGGAAGCTATGAGAGGTGAGCAATAACACAGCGATAAAGGTGAATCTATGGGATGTGCGCGAAAAGACAGCGATATAGGGGAAGCTATGAGAGGTGCTCAAGCCACAGCGGTATAGGGGATGCTATGGGAGGTGCGTGAATACACAGCGTTATAGGGGACGTGATGAGATGTGCATGAAAACGCGGTGATATTAGGGAAGGTATGAGAGGTGCACAAAAACACAGCAATATAGGGGAAGGTATGAAAGGTGCACGAAAACGCAGTGATATAAGGGAAGGTATGAGATGTGCATAAAAACATGGCGATATAGGCGCAGGTATGAGAGGTGCGCGTAAACACGGCGATATAGGGGAAAGTATGAGAGGTGCGCGAAAACTTGGTATTACAGGGGAATGCATCAGAGGTGCCAGAAAACACAGCGATGTAGTGGAAGACATGAGAGGTGCGCGAAAAAAGGACAATATAGTGGAAGGTATGGGATGTGCGTGAAAACAGGGCGATATAGGGGAAGGTATGAGAGGTGCGCGAAGGGACAGCGATATAGTGGATGCGATGGGAGGTGCGCGAATACACAGCGATATAGGGGACGTTATGAGATGTGCATAAAAACACGGCAATATAGCAGAAGTTATGAGAGGTGCGCAAAAATACAGCAATACAGGGGAAGTTATGAGGTGCGTGAAAACACAGCGATATAAGGAGACGTATGAGAGGTACACGAAGACACAGCGATATAGGGGAAGGTATGGGAGCTGCTCGAAAACAGGGCGATTTAGGGAAAGGTATGATACGTGTGCGAAACACAGCAATGTAGGGGATGGTATGGGAGATGCACGAAAACACAGTGATATAGGGGAAGACATGAGAGGTGCGTGAAAACAGAGCGATATAGGGGACGCTATTGGATGTGCGCGAAAACACAGTGATATAGCGGAAGATATGAGAGGTGTGTGAGAACACGGCGATATAGGTGCAATTATGAGAGGTGCGCGAAAACACGTTGATACAGGGAACTGTATCAGAAGTGCGAGAACACTGAGCGATATAGGGGAAGAAATGAGAGTTGCGCGAAAACACAGCGATATAGGGGAAGGTATGAGAGGTGCGCAAAAACGCAGCCATGTAGGCGAAGCCATGGGAGGTGCACGGGAAACAGGGCGATATAGGGGAAGGTATGAGAGGTGTGCGAAGGCGCAGCGATATAGGGGATGCTATGGCAGTTACGCGAATACACAGCGATATATGGGACATTAAGAGATGTGCATGAAAATGCGGTGATATTGGGGAAGCCATGAGAGGTGAGCAAAAATACGGCGATATAGGAGAAATTATGAGAGGTGCGTGAAAACACAGCGATATAGGGGGAGGTATGAGAGGTGCATGAAAACACAGCGATATAGGGGAAGGTATGGAAGGTGCGCGAAAACAGGGCGATATAGGGGAAGTTATGAGAGGTGTGCGAAGGCGCAGCGATATAGGGGATGCTATGGCAGTTGCGCGAATACACAGCGATATATGGGACATTAAGAGATGTGCATGAAAATGCGGTGATATTGGGGAAGCCATGAGAGGTGAGCAAAAATACGGCGATATAGGAGAAATTATGAGAGGTGCGTGAAAACACAGCGATATAGGGGGAGGTATGAGAGGTGCATGAAAACACAGCGATATAGGGGAAGGTATGGAAGGTGCGCGAAAACAGGGCGATACAGGGGAAGTTATGAGAGGTGTGCGAAGGCACAGTGATATAGGGGATGCTATGGGACATGCGCAAAAAAAGTGAGATAGGGGAAGATATGAGAGGTGTGCGAAAAACAGGGCGATATAGGTGAAATTATGAGAGGTGCGCGAAAACACGTTGATACAGGGAACTGTATCAGAAGTGCGAGAACACAGAGTAATATAGGGGAAGTAATGAGAGGTGCAGAAACACAGCGATATAGGTGAAGACATGAGAGGTGCGCGAAAACACGACGATATAGGGGAAGCTATGAGAGGTAAGCAATAACACAGTGATAAAGGTGAAGTTATGGGATGTGCGCAAAAACAGGGTGATATAGGGGAAGGTATGAGAGGTGCACAAAAACACAGCAATGTACGCGAGGCCATGGGAGGAGCGTGGTAAACAGGGCGATATAGGGGAAGGTATGAGCGGTGCACGAATACACAGCAATATATGGGACGTTAAGAGATGTGCATGAAGACACGGCGATATTGGGGAAGCCATGAGAGGTGCGCAAAAATACGGCGATAAGGAGAAATTATGAGAGGTGCATGAAAACACAGCGATATAGGGGGAGGTATGGAAGGTGCACGAAAACAGGGTGATATAGGGGAAGGTATGAGAGGTGCGCGAAGGCACAGCAATATAAGGGATGCTATGGGAGGTGCGCGAATACACAGCAATATAGGGGACGTTATGAGATGTGCATGAAAACACAGCGATATTGGGGAAGCCATGAGAGGTGTGCGAAAATACAGCGATATAGGGGACGGTATGGGAGGTGTGCGAAAACAGGGCGACATAGGGGAAGGTATGAGATGTGCGCGAAGGCACAGTAATATAAGGGATGTTATGGGAGGTGCGCGAATACACAGCGATATAGGGGACGTTATGAGATGTGCATGAAAACATGGCAATATAGGGGAAGGTATAAGAACTGCGCAAAAATACAGCGATATAGGAGAATTTATGAGAGGTGCGTGAAAACATAATGATATGAGGGAAGGTATGAGAGGTGCACGAAAACACAGCGATATAGGGGAAGGTATGGAAGGTGCGCGAAAACAGGGCGATATAGGGGAAGTTATGAGAGGTGTGCGAAGGCGTAGCGATATAGGGGATGCTATGGCAGTTGCGCGAATACACAGCGATATATGGGACATTAAGAGATGTGCATGAAAATGCGGTGATATTGGGGAAGCCATGAGAGGTGAGCAAAAATACGGCGATATAGGAGAAATTATGAGAGGTGCGTGAAAACACAGCGATATAGGGGGAGGTATGAGAGGTGCATGAAAACACAGCGATATAGGGGAAGGTATGGAAGGTGCGCGAAAACAGGGCGATATAGGGGAAGTTATGAGAGGTGTGCGAAGGCGCAGTGATATAGGGGATGCTATGGGACATGCGCAAAAAAAGTGATATAGGGGAAGATATGAGAGGTGTGCGAGAACAGGGCGATATAGGTGAAATTATGAGAGGTGCGCGAAAACACGTTGATACAGGGAACTGTATCAGAAGTGCGAGAACACTGAGCGATATAGGGGAAGTAATGAGAGTTGCGCGAAAACACAGCGATATAGGGGAAGGTATGAGAGGTGCGCAAAAACGCAGCCATGTAGGCGAAGCCATGGGAGGTGCACGGGAAACAGGGCGATATAGGGGAAGGTATGAGAGGTGTGCGAAGGCGCAGCGATATAGGGGATGCTATGGCAGTTACGCGAATACACAGCGATATATGGGACATTAAGAGATGTGCATGAAAATGCGGTGATATTGGGGAAGCCATGAGAGGTGAGCAAAAATACGGCGATATAGGAGAAATTATGAGAGGTGCGTGAAAACACAGCGATATAGGGGGAGGTATGAGAGGTGCATGAAAACACAGCGATATAGGGGAAGGTATGGAAGGTGCGCGAAAACAGGGCGATATAGGGGAAGTTATGAGAGGTGTGCGAAGGCGCAGCGATATAGGGGATGCTATGGCAGTTGCGCGAATACACAGCGATATAGGGGAAGGTATGGAAGGTGCGCGAAAACAGGGCGATATAGGGGAAGTTATGAGAGGTGCGCGAAGGCACAGCGATAGAGGGGAAGACATGAGAGCTGCGCAGAAACAGGGCAATATAGTGGAACCTGTGGGATGTGCGCGAAACCACGGCGATACAGGGGAATGTATCAGAGGTGCCAGAAAACACAGCGATATAGGGGATGCTATGAGACATGCGCAAAACAACAGTGATATAAGGGAAGGTATGAGAGGTGTGCGGGAACACGACGATATAGGGGAAATTGTAAGAGGTGCGCGAAAACATGGCAATACAGGAGAATGCATCAGAGGTGCAAGAAAACACAGCGATATAGGGGAAGTAATGATAGGAGCGAAAACATAGCGATATAGGTGAAGACGTGAGGTGCGTGAAAACACGGCGATATAGGGTAAGCTGTGAGAAGTGAGCAATAACACAGCGATCAAGGCGAAGCTAAGGGATGTGCGCGAAAACAGCGATGTAGGCGAAGCTATGGGAGGTGCGCGAAAGCACAGCGATATAGGGGAAGGTATGAGATGTGCGCAAAAATACATCGATATAGGGGAAGGTATGAGAGCTGCGTGAAAACATAGTGATATAGGTGAAGGTATGAGAGGAGCACGAAAACAAGGCGATGTAGGGGAAGTTATGAGTGGTGTGTGAAAACCCAGCGACATTGGGGACATTATGAGATGTGCATGAAAACACGGTGATATTGGGGAAGGTATGAGCGGTGTGCAAAAACACAGCGATATACGAGAATGCATGAGAGGTGCGCGAAGGCACAGTGATATAGGGGATGGTATGGGAGGTACGCAAATACACAGCGATATAGGGGACTTTATGAGATGTGCGCAAAAATACATCGCTATAGGGGAAGGTATGAGAGGTGCGTGAAAACAGCAATGTAGGCAAAGCTACAGGAGGTGCGCGAAAACAGGGCGATATACGGGAATGCATGAGAGGTGCGCGAAGGCACAGTGATATAGGGGATGGTATGGGAGTTGCGCAAATACCCAGCCATATAGGGGACGTTATGAGAGGTGCATGAAAACACATCAATATAGGGGAAGGTATGAGATGTGTGCAAAAATACATCGATATAGGGGAAGGTATGAGAGGTGCGCGAAAACAGCGATGTAGACGAAGCTATGAGAGGTGCGCGAAAGCATAGCGATATAGGGGAAAGTATGAGATGTGCATGAATACACGGCGATAGTCGGGAAGCAATGAGAGGTTTGCGAATACACAGCGATATGGGGAAGGTATGAGAGCTGCGTGAAAACACAGTGATATAGGGGAATGTATGAGAGGTGCTCGAAAGCGGGGCAATATAGGGGAAGGTATGAGAGGTGTGCGAAGGCAATGCAATATAGAGGATGCTATGGGAGGTGCCTGAAAACACAGTGATATAGGGGAAGATATGAGAGGTGCGTGAAAAGAGAGCGATATAGGGAACGCTATTTGACGTGCGCGATAACACAATGATATAGGGGAAGATATGAGAGGTGTGCGAGAACAGGGCGATATAGGTGAAATTATGAGAGGTGCGCGAAAACACGTTGATACAGGGAACTGTATCAGAAGTGCGAGAACACAGAGCGATGTAGGGGAAGTAATGAGAGGAGCAGAAACACAGCGATATAGGTGAAGACATGAGAGGTGCGCGAAAACACGGCGATATAGGGGAAGCTATGAGAGGTAAGCAATAACACAGTGATAAAGGTGAAGTTATGGGATGTGCGCAAAAACAGTGCGATATAGGGGAATGTATGAGAGGTGCACGAAAACACAGCGATATAGGGGACGCAATGGGACGTGCGTGAAAACACAGTGATATAGGGTAAGGTATGAGAGGTGTGCGAGAACACGGTGATATAGGGGAAATTATGAGAGGTGTGCGAATACGCGGCAATATGGGAGAATGTATCAGATGTGCGAGAAAACACAACGATATAGGGGAAGCATTGAGAGGAGCGAAAACATAGCGATCTAGGTGAAGACATGAGAGGTGCGCGAAAACACGGCGATATAGGGGAAGCTATGAGAGGTGAGCAAAAACACAGCGATACAGGGGAAGCTATGAGAGGTGAGCAATAACACAGCGATAGAGGTGAATCTATGGGATGTGCGCGAAAAGACAGCGATATAGGGGAAGCTATGAGAGGTGCGCAAGGCACAGCGATATAGGGGATGCTATGGGAGGTGCGTGAATACACAGCGATATAGGGGACGTGATGAGATGTGCATGAAAACGCAGCGATATTAGGGAAGGTATGAGAGGTGCACAAAAACACAGCGATATAGGAGAAGTTATGAGAGGTGTGCGAAAACACAGCGATATAGGGGAAGATATGAAAGGTGCACGAAAACACAGAGATATATTTGGGAAGGAATGGGAGATGCACGAATACACAGCGATATAGGGGACGTTATGAGATGTGCATGAAAACACAGCCATATAGGGGAAGGTATGAGAGGTGCACGAAAACGCAGTGATATAAGGGAAGGTATAGGAGGTGAACGAATACAGGGCGATATAGGGGAAGGTATGAGAGGTGCACGAAGGCACAGCGATATAGGAGACGGTATGAGATGTGCATAAAAACATGGCGATATAGGGGGAGATATGAGAGGTGCGAGTAAACACGGCCATATAGGGGAAAGTATGAGAGGTGCGCGAAAACTTGGCGTTACAGGGGAAAGCATCAGAGGTGCCAGAAAACACAGCGATGTAGTGGAAGCCATGAGGGGTGCACGAAAACAGGGCAATATAGTGGAAGGTATGGGATGTGCACGAAAACAGGGCGATATAAGAGAAGGTATCAGAAGTGCGCGAGAACACAGCGATATAGGGGAAATAATGAGAGGTGTGCGAAAACTCAGCGATACGGGAGAATGTATCAATTGTGCGAGAAAACAGCGATATAGGGGAAGTATTGAGAGGAGCGAAAACATAGCGATCTAGGTGAAGACATGAGAGGTGTGCAAAAACTCGGCGATACAGGGGAAGCTATGAGAGGTGAGCAATAACACAGCGATAAAGCTGAATCTATGGGATGTGCGCGAAAAGACAGCGATATAGGGGAAGCTATGAGAGCTGCACAAGGCACAGCAATATAGGGGATGCTATGGGAGGTGCCCGAATACACAGTGATATAGGGGACGTGATGAGATGTGCATGAAAACTCAGCGATATTAGGGAAGGTATTAGAGGTGCACAAAAACTCAGTGATATAGGAGAAGTTATGAGAGGTGTGTGAAAACACAGCGATCTAGGGGAAGGAATCGGATGTGCGCGAAAACTGTGCGATATAGGGGAAGGTATGAGATCTGCATGAATACACGGCAATATTCGGGAAGCCATGAGAGGTGCCTGAAAACACAGCGATATAGGGGAAGGTATGAGAGGTGTGTAAAAACACAGCGATATAGGGGAAGGTATGAGAGGTGCGCGAAAACAGCGATGTAGGCAAAGCTATGGGAGGTGCGCGAAAGCACAGCAATATAGGGGAAGGTATGAGATGTGCATGAATACATAGCGATAGTCGGGAAGCCATGAGAGGTGGGCGAAAACACAGCGATATAGGGGAAGGTATGAGAGCTGCGTGAAAACACAGTGATATAGGGGAAGGTCTGAGAGGAGCGCGAAAACAGGGCGATAGAGGGGAGGTTATGAGAGGTGCGTGAAAACACGGTGATATAGGGGAAGGTACGAGAGGTGTGCAAAAACACAGCGGTCTACGGAAATGCATGAGAGGTGCACGAAAACAGCGATATAGGTGAAGGAATGGGAGATGCGCGAAAACAGGGTGATATTTGGGAAGGTATGAGAGGTGCGCGAAAGCACAGTGATATAAGGGAAGCTATGGGAGGTGCGCGAATATACAGCGATATAGAGGACATTATGAGATGTGCATGACAACACGGCGACATAGGGGAAGCTATGAGAGGTGAGCAATAACACAGCGATAAAGGTGAATTTATGGGATGTGCGCGAAAAGACAGCGATATAGGGGAAGGTATGAGAGGTCCGCAAGCACAGCGATACAGGGGGAGGTAAGAGAGGTGCACGAAAACACAGTGATATAGGGGACGTGATGAGATGTGCATGAAAACGCAATGATATTAGGGAAGGTATGAGAGGTGCACAAAAACACAGCGATATAGGAGAAGTTATGAGAGGTGTGTGAAAACACAGCGATACAGGTGGAGGTATGAGAGGTGCATGAAAACGGGGCGATATAGGGGAAGGTATGAGAGGTGCGCGAAGGCACAGCAATATAAGGGATGCTATGGGATGTGCGCGAATACACAGCGATATAGGGGACGTTATGAGATGTGCATGAAAACACGGCAATATAGGGGAAGGTATAAGAGATGCACAAAAATACAGTGATATAGGAGAAGTTATGAGAGGTGCGTGAAAACACAGCGATATAGGGGACGCTATGGGACATGCGCAAAAAAACAGTGATATAGGGGAAGGTATGAGAGGTGTGCGAGAACACGGCGATATAGGGGAAATTGTAAGAGGTGCACGAAAACATGGCAATATAGGAGAATGTATCAGAGGTGCGAGAAAACACAGCGATATAGGGGAATTAATGATAGGAGCGAAAACATAGCGATATAGGTGAAGACATGCGAGGTGCGCGAAAACACGGCGATATAGGGTAAGCTATGAGAGGTGAGCAATAACACAGCGATCAAGGTGAAGCTAAGGGATGTGAACGAAAACAGCGATGCAGGTGAACTATGGGAGGTGCGCCAAAAAACAGCGATATAGAGGACGGTATGAGATGTGCATAAAAACATGGCGATATACGGGGAGATATGAGAGGTGTGTGTAAACACGGCGATATAGGGGAAAGTATGAGAGGTGCGCGAAAACTTGGCATTACAGGGGAATGCATCAGAGGTGCCAGAAAACACAGCGATGTAGTGGAATACATGAGAGGTGCGCGAAAACAGGGCAATATAGTGGAAGCTATGGGATGTGCACGAAAACAGGGCGATATAGGGGAAGCTATGAGAGGTGCGCGAAAACACAGCGATATAGGGGACGCAATGGGACGTGCGCGAAAACACAGGGGAAAACATAGGGGAAGTTATGAGAGGTGCGCGAAAACACGGCGAAATAGGGGAAATTATGAGAGGTGTGCGAAAACACGGCGATACGGGAGAATGTATCAGATGTGCTCGAAAACACAGAGATATAGTGGAAGTATTGAGAGGATCGAATACATAGCGATCTAGGTGAAGACATGAGAGGTGAACAAAAACACGGCGATACAGGGGAAACTATGAGAGGTGAGCAATAACACAGCGATAAAGGTGAATCTATGGGATGTACGCGAAAAGACAGCGACATAGGGGAAGGTATGAGAGGTCCGCAAGCACAGCGATATAGGGGGAGGTAAGAGAGGTGCACGAAAACACAGCGATATAGGGGACGTGATGAGATGTGCATGAAAACGCAATGATATTAGGGAAGGTATGAGAGGTGCACAAAAACACAGCGATATAGGAGAAGTTATGAGAGGTGTGTGAAAACACAGCGATACAGGTGGAGGTATGAGAGGTGCGTGAAAACACAGCGATATAAGGGAAGGTATGAGAGGTGCACGAAAACACAGCGATATTGGGGAAGGTATGGGAGGTGCGCGAAAACACGGCGATTTAGGGGAAGTTATGAGATGTGTGCGAAGGCACAGCGATATAGGGGATGCTATGAGAGGTTCGCGAAAACACCGTGATATAGGTGAAGACATGCGAGGTGCGCGAAAACACGACGATATAGGGTAAGCCATGAGAGGTGAGCAATAACACAGCGATCAAGGTGAAGCTATGGGATGTGCGCGAAAACAGCGATGTCGGTGAAGCTATGGGATGTGCGCCAAAACACAGCGATATAGGGGACGGTATGAGATGTGCATGAATACACGGCGATATTGGGGAAGCCATGAGAGGTGCCTGAAAACACAGTGATATAGGGGAAGGTATGAGAGGTGTGCAAAAACACAGCGATATAGGAGAAGTTAAGAGAGGTGTGTGACAACACAGCGATATAGGGGAAGGTATGAGAGGTTCACGAAGGCACAGCGAGAAAGGGGATGCTATGGGAGGTGCGCAAAAACACAGCGATAGAGAAGACGGTATGAGATGTGCATAAAAACATGGCGATATAGGGGGAGGTATGAGAGGTGCGCGTAAATACGGCGATATAGGGGAAAGTATGAGAGGTGCGTGAAAACTTGGCGTTACAGGGGAATGCATCAGAGGTGCCAGAAAACACAGCTAATTAGTGGAATACATGAGAGGTGTGCGAAAACAGGGCAATAAAGGGGAAATTATGGCAGGTGTGCGAAAACACGGCGATACGGGAGAATGTCTCAGATGTGCGAGAAAACATAGCGATATAGGGGAAGTATTGAGAGGATCGAATGCATAGCGATCTAGGTGAAGACATGAGAGGTGCGCAAAAACACGGCGATATAGGGGAAGCTATGAGAGGTGAGCAATAACACAGCGATAAAGGTGAATCTATGGGATGTGCGCGAAAAGACAGCGATATAGGGGAAGCTATGGGAGGTGCGTGAATACACAGCGATATAGTGGACGTGATGAGATGTGCATGAAAACGCAGTGATATTCGGGAAGTTATGAGAGGTGTACAAAAACACAGCGATATAGGAGAAGTTATGAGAGGTGTGCGAAAACACAGCGATATAGGGGAAGGTATGGAAGGTGCACGAAAACGCAGTGATATAAGGGAAGGTATAGGAGATGCGCGAAAACAGGGCAATATAGGGCAGGTATGAGAGGTGCGCGTAAACACGGCGATATAGGGGAAAGTATGAGAGGTGCGCGAAAACTTGGTGTTACAGGGGAATGCATCAGAGGTGCCAGAAAACACAGCGATGTAGTGGAAGACATGAGAGGTGCGCGAAAACAGGGCAATATAGTGGAAGGTATGGGATGTGTGCGACAATAGGGCGATATAGGGGAAGTTATGAGAGGTGCGCATAAATACAGCAATACAGGGTAAGTTATGAGAGGTGCGTGAAAACACAGCGGTATAAGGGGAGGTATGAGAGGTGCTCGAAAACAGGGCGATATAGGGAAAGGTATGAGACGTGTACGAAACACAGCAATATAGGGGATGGTATGGGAGATGCACGAAAACACAGTGATATAGGGGAAGACATGAGAGGTGCGTGAAAACAGAGCGATATAGGGGACGCTATTGGACATGCGCGAAATCACAGTGATATAGGGGAAGATATGAGAGGTGTGCGAGAGCACGGCGATATAGGTGAAATTATGAGAGGTGCACGAAAACACGTTGATACAGGGAACTGTATCAGAAGTGCGAGAACACAGAGCGATATGGGGGAAGTAATGAGAGGAGCGGAAACACAGCGATATAGGTGAAGAAATGAGAGGTGCGCGAAAACACGGCGATATAGGGGAAGCTATGAGAGGTGAGCAAAAACATGGCGATATAGGGGAATCTAAGAGAGGTGAGCAATAACACAGCGATAAAGGTGAAGCTATGGGATGTGCGCGAAAAGACAGCGATATAGGAGAAGTTATGAGAGGTGCGCGAAAACAGGGCAATACAGTGGAAGGTATGGGATGTGTGCGAAAACAGGGCGATATAGGGGAAGGTATGAGAGGTGCGCGAAGGCACAGCGATATAGGCGATGCTATGGGAGGTGCGCGAATACACAGCAACATAAGGGACGTTAAGAGATGTGCATGAAAACACAGCGATATTGGGCAAGCCATGGGAGGTGCACAAAAACACAGCGATATAGGAGAAGTTAAGAGAGGTGCGTGAAAACACAGTGATATAGGGGAAGGTATGAGAGGTTCACGAAGGCACAGCGATATAGGGGATGCTATGGAAGGTGTGCGAAAACACAGCGATATAGGAGACGGTATGAGATGTGCATAAAAACATGGCGATATAGGGGGAGGTATGAGAGGTGCGCGTATAGGGAAAGTATGAGAGGTGTGCGAAAACTTGGCGTTACAGGGGAATGCATCAGAGGTGCCAGAAAATACAGCTAATTAGTGGAATACATGAGAGGTGCGCGAAAACAGGGCAATATAGGGGAAATTATGACAGGTGTGCAAAAACACGGCGATACGGGAGAATGTATCAAATGTGCTCGAAAACACAGCGGTATAGGGGAAGTATTGAGAGGATGGAATACATAGCGATCTAGGTGAAGACATGACTGGTGCGCGAAAACATGGCGATACAGGGGAAGCAATGAGAGGTGAGCAATAACACAGCGATAAAGGTGAATCTATGGGATGTGCACGAAAAGACAGCGATATAGGGGAAGCTATGAGAGGTGCTCAAGGCACAGCGATATAGGGGATGCTATGGGAGGTGCGTGAATACACAGCGATATAGTGGACGTGATGAGATGTGCATGAAAACGCAGTGATATTAGGGAAGGTATGAGAGGTGCACAAAAACACAGCGATATAGGAGAAGTTATGAGAGGTGTGTGAAAACACAGCGATATAGGGGAAGTAATGATAGGAGCGAAAACATAGCGATATAGGTGAAGACATGCGAGGTGCGCGAAAACACGGCGATATAGGGTAAGCTATGAGATGTGAGCAATAACACAGCGATCAAGTTGAAGCTATGGGATGTGCGCGAAACCAGCGATGTAGGCGAAGCTATGGGAGGTGCGCGAAAACACAGCAATATAGGCGACGGTATGAGATGTTCATGAATACACGGCGATATTGGGGAAGGTATGAGAGGTGTGCAAAAACACAGCGATATAGGGGAAGGTATGAGAGGTGCGTGAAAACACAGCAATATAGGGGAACGTAGGAGATGAGCACGAAAATACAGCGATATAGGAGAAGTTAAGAGGGGTGCGTGAAAACAGCGATATAGGAGAAGGTATGAGAGGTGCACGAAAACAGTGATATAGGTGAAGGAATGGGAGGTACGCGAAAATACGGCGATACTTGGGAATGTATGAGAGGTGCGCGAAGGCACAGCGATATAAGGGATGCTATGGGAGGTGTGCAAATACACTGCGATATAGAGGACGTTATGAGATGTGCATAACAACACGGCGATATAGGGTAAGTTATGAGAGGTGCGCAAAAACACGGCGATATAGGGGAAGTTAAGAGAGGTGCGTGAAAACACAGCGATATAAGGGAAGGTATGAGAGGTGCGCGAAAACACAGCGATATAAGGGAAGGTATGAGAGGTGCGCGAAAACACAGCGATACAGGGGACGCTATGGGACGTGCGCGAAAACACAGTGATATAGGGGAAGCTATGAGAGGTGTGCGAGAATACAGCGATGTAGGGGAAATTATGAGAGGTGCGTGACAACACGGCGATACAGGGGAATGTATCAGAGGTGTGAGAAAACACAGCGATATAATGGAAGTAATGACAGGAGCGAAAACATAGCGATATAGGTGAAGACATGAGAGGTGCGTGAAAAGACAGCAATATAGGGGAAGGTATGAGAGGTCCACGAAAACACGGCGATATATGAGAAGTTATGAGAAGTGAGTGAAAACACAGCGATATAGGTGAAGGTATGTGAGATGCGCGAAAACACAGCGACGTGGGCATAGCTATGGGAGGTGCACAAAAGCACAGCGATATAAGGGACGGTATGAGATGTGCATGAATACACGGCAATATTGGGGAAGTCATGAGAGATGCGCGAAAACACAGCGATATAGGGGAAGGTATGAGAGGTGCACGAAAACACAACGATAAAAGGGAAGGTATGGGAGGTTTGCGAAACCAAGACGATATAGGGGAAGGTATGAGATGTGCGCGAAGGCACAGCGATATAGGGGATTCTATGGGAGGTGCGTGAATACACAGCAATATGGGGGACATTATGAGATGTGATTGAAAACACGGCGATATAGGGGAAGGTATGAGAGGTGCACGAAAACACAGCGATATAGGGGAAGACATGAGAGTGCTCGAAAACAGGGCTATAAGTGGAAGCTATGGGATATGCGCGAACACATGGCGATACAGGGAAAGGTATGAGAGGTGCCCAAAAACACATCGATACAGGGGATGCTATGGGACGTGCGTGAAAACACAATGATATAGTGGAAGGTATGAGAGGTGTGCAAGAACATGGCTATATAGGGGAAATTATGAGAGGTCCCCGAAAACACGGCGATATATGAGAAGTTATGAGAGGTGAGTGAAAACACAGCGATGTAGGGGAAGGTGTGAAGGTATGAGAGGTGCACGAAAACACAGCGATATAGGGGAAGGTATGAGAGGTGCGCGAAGGCACAGCGATATAAGGGACGGTATGAGATGTGCATGAATACACGGCAATATTGGGGAAGTCATGAGAGATGCGCGAAAACACAGCGATATAGGGGAAGGTATGAGAGGTGCACAAAAACACAACGATAAAAGGGAAGGTATGGGAGGTTTGCGAAACCAGGACGATATAGGGGAAGGTATGAGATGTGCGCGAAGGCACAGCGATATAGGGGATTCTATGGGAGGTGCGTGAATACACAGCAATATGGGGGACATTATGAGATGTGATTGAAAACACGGCGATATAGGGGAAGGTATGAGAGGTGCACGAAAACACAGCGATATAGGGGAAGACATGAGAGTGCTCGAAAACAGGGCTATAAGTGGAAGCTATGGGATATGCGCGAACACATGGCGATACAGGGAAAGGTATGAGAGGTGCCCAAAAACACATCGATACAGGGGATGCTATGGGACGTGCGTGAAAACACAATGATATAGTGGAAGGTATGAGAGGTGTGCAAGAACATGGCTATATAGGGGAAATTATGAGAGGTCCCCGAAAACACGGCGATATATGAGAAGTTATGAGAGGTGAGTGAAAACACAGCGATGTAGGGGAAGGTGTGAAGGTATGAGAGGTGCACGAAAACACAGCGATATAAGGGAAGGTATGAGAGGAGCGCGAAGGCGCAGTGATATAGGGGACGGTATGAGATGTGCATGAAAACACGGAGATATCGGGGAAGAAATGAGAGATGCGTGAAAACACGGCGATATAGGGGAAAGTATGAGAGGTGCGCAAAAACACGGCGATACAGGGGAATGCATCAGAGGTGCGAGAAAACACAGCGATATCGGGGAAGTTATGAGAGAAGCAAAAACACAGCAATGTAGGGGAGACATGAAAACAGATGCAAGAAAACAGGGCAATGTAGTGAGAGCTATGGGATGTGCATGAAAACAGGGCGATATAGGGGAAGGTATGAGAGCTGCGCGAAAACACAGCAATATAGGGGACTCCATGGGACGTGCGTGAAAACACAGTGATATAGGGGAAGGTATGCGAGCTGCGCGAAAACACGACGATATAGGGGAAAGTAGGAGAGGTCCGCGAAATCTTGGCGTTATAGGGGAATGCATCAGAGGTGTGAGAAAACACAGCGATGTAGGGGAAGACATGAGAGGTGCGCGAAAACAGGGCAATGTAGTGGAAGCTATGGGACGTGCGCGAAAACACAGTGATATAGGGGATGGTATGAGAGGTGTGCGAGAACACGGCAATATAGGCGAAATTATGAGAGGTGCGCGAAAACACGGCGATACAGGAGAATATATCAGATGTGCGAGAAAACACAGCGATATAGGGGAAGTAATGAGAGGAGCGAAAACATAGCGATCTAGGTGAAGACATGAGAGGTGCGCGAAAACACGGCGATATAGGGGAAGCTATGAGAGGTGAGCAAAAACATGGCGATATAGGGGAATCTAAGAGAGGTGAGCAATAACACAGCGATAAAGGTGAAGCTATGGGATGTGCGTGAAAAGACAGCGATATAGGAGAAGTTATGAGAGGTGCGTGAAAACACAGCGTTATGGGGGAAGATATCGAAGGTGCACGAAAACAGGGCGATATAGGGGAAGTTATGAGAAGTGCGCGAAGGCACAGCAATATAGGGGATGCTATGGCAGGTGCGCGAATACACAGCGATATATGGGATGTTAAGAGATGTGCTTAAAACACGGCGATATTGGGGAAGCCATGAGAGGTGTGCAAAAATACAGCGATATAGGAGAAATTATGAGAGGTGCGTGAAAACACAGCGATATAGAGGGAGGTATGAGAGGTGCATGAAAACACAGCGATATAGTGGAAGGTATAGGAGGTGCGCGAAAACAGGGCGATATAGGGGAAGGTATGAGAGGTGCGCGAAGTCACAGCAATACAAGGGATGCTATGGGAGGTGCGCGAATACACAGCGATATAGGGGACGTTATGAGATGTGCATGAAAACACGGCAATATAGGGGAAGGTATAAGAACTGCGCAAAAATACAGCGAATTAGGAGAAGTTATGAGAGGTGCGTGAAAACACAGCGATATAAGGGAAGGTATGAGAGGTGCACGAAAACACAGCGATATTGGGGAAGGTATGGGAGGTGCGTGATAACAGGGCGATATAGGGGAAGTTATGAGAGGTGCGTGAAGGCACAGCGATATAGGGGATGCTATGAGAGGTGCGCGAAAACACCGTGATATAGGGAAGACATGAGAGGTGCGCAAAAACAGGGCAATATAGTGGAACCTATGGGATGTGCGCGAAACCACGGCGATACAGCGGAAAGTATCAGAGGTGCGAGAAAACACAGCGATATAAGGGACGCTATGGGACATGCGCAAAAAAACAGTGATACAGGGGAAGGTATGAGAGGTGTGCGAGAACACGGCGATATAGGGGAAATTGTAAGAGGTGCGTGAAAACATGGCAATACAGGAGAATGTATCAGAGGTGCGAGAAAACACAGCGATATAGGGGAAGTAATGATAGGAGCGAAAACATAGCGATATACGTGAAAACATGCGAGATGCGCGAAAACACGGCGATATAGGGTAAGCTATGAGAGGTGAGTAATAACACAGCGATCAAGATGAAGCTATGGGATGTGCGCGAAAACAGCGATGTAGGCGAAGCTATGGGAGGTGCGCCAAAACACAGCGATATAGGGGACGGTATGAGATGTGCATGAATACACGTCGATATTCGGGAAGCCATGAGAGGTGCTTGAAAACACAGCGATATCGGGGAAGGTATGAGAGGTGTGCAAAAACACAGCGATATAGGAGAAGTTAAGAGAGGAGCATGAAAACACAGCAATATAGGGGAAGGTATGAGAGGAGCACAAAAACACAGCGATATCGGGGAAGGTATGGGAGGTGCGCGAAAACAGGGCGATATATGGGAATTCATGAGAGGTGCACGAAGGCACAGTGATATAGGGGATGGTATGTGAGGTGCGCAAATACAGAAGTATATAGGGGACGTTATGAGATTGGCATGAAAACACATCAATATAGGGAAAGGTATGAGATGTGTGCAAAAATACATCGATATAGGGGAAGGTATGAGAGGTGCGCGAAAACAGCGATGTAGGCGAAGCTATGGGAGGTGCGCGAAAGCACAGCGATATAGGGGAAGGTATGAGATGTGCATGAATACACGGCGATAGTCGGGAAGCCATGAGAGGTGTGCAAAAACACAGCGATATAGGGGAAGGTATGAGAGCTGCGTGAATACACAGTGATATAGGGGAAGGTATGAGAGGAGCGCGAAAACAGGGCGATAGAGGGGAGGTTATGAGAGGTGCGTGAAAACACGGTGATATTGGGGAAGGTATGAGAGGTGTGCAAAAACACAGCGGTATAGGGAAATGCATGAGAGGTGCACAAAAACAGCGATATAGGTGAAGGAATGGGAGGTGAGCGAAAACAGGGCGATATTTGGGAAGGTATGAGAGGTGCGCGAAAGCACAGTGATATGGGGAATGTATGAGAGGTGCACAAAAGCACAGCGATATAGGAGAAGTTAAGAGAGGTGCGTGAAAACACAGCAATATAGGGGAACGTAGGAGATGAGCACGAAAATACAGCGATATCGGGGAAGGTAAGGGAGGTGCGCGAAAACAGGGCGATGTACGGGAATGCATGAGAGGCGCGCAAAGGCGCAGCGATATAGGAGAAGGTATGAGAGGTGCACGAAAACAACGATATAGGTGAAGGAATGGGAGGTGCGCGAAAACAGGGCGATATAGGGGAAGATATGAGAGGTGCACGAAAACACAGCGATTTAGAGGAAGGTATGGGAGGTGCGCGAAAGCACAGCGATATAAGGGACGGTATGAGATGTGCATGAATACAAGGCAATATTGGGAAAGCCATGAGAGATGTGCGAAAACACAGCAATATAGGGGAAGGTATGAGAGGTGCACGAAAACACAATGATAAAAGGGAAGGTATGGGAGGTGCACGAAAACAGGACGATATAGGGGAAGGTATGAGATGTGCGTGAAGGCACAGCGATATAGGGGATTCTATGGAAAGTGCGCGAATACACAGCAATATGGGGGACGTTATGAGATGTGATTGAAAACACGGCGATATAGGGGAAGGAATGAGAGGTGTGCAAAAATACAGCGATATAGGAGAAGTTATGAGAGGTGCGTGAAAACACAGCGATATAGGGGAAGGTATGAGAGATGCACGAAAACACAGCGATATAGAGGAAGGTATGGGAGTTGCGCGAAAACACAGTGATATAGGGGAAGACATGAGAGTGCTCGAAAACAGGGCTATATAGTGGAAGCTATGGGATATGCACGAAAACATGGCGATACAGGGAAAGGTATGAGAGGTGCCCGAAAACACAGCGAAACAGGGGATGCTATGGGACGTGCGTGAAAACACAGTGATATAGTGGAAGTTATGAGAGGTGTGCAAGAACATGGCTATATAGGGGAAATTATGAGAGGTCCGCGAAAACACGGCGATATATGAGAAGTTATGAGAAGTGAGTGAAAACACAGCGATATAGGTGAAGGTATGAGAGGTGCGCGAAAACACAGCGACGTGGGCATAGCTATGGGAGGTGCGCGAAAGCACAGCGATATAAGGGACGTTATGAGATGTGCATGAATACACGGCAATATTGGGGAAGCCATGAGAGATGCGCGAAAACACAGCAATATAGGGGAAGGTATGAGAGGTGCACGAAAACACAACGATAAAAGGGAAGGTATGGGAAGTGTGCGAAAACAGGACGATATAGGGGAAAGTATGGGAGGTGCGCGAATACACAGCAATATGGGGGACATTATGAGATGTGATTGAAAACACGGCGATATAGGGGAAGGTATGAGAGGTGCGCAAAACTACAGCGATATAGGAGAAGTTATGAGAGGTGCGTGAAAACATGGCAATATAGTGGAAGGTATGGGATGTGTGCGAAAACAGGGCGATATAGGGGAAGGTATGAGAGGTGCGCGAAGGCACAGCGATATAGGGGATGCTATGGGAGGTGCGCGAATACACAGCGATATAGGGGACGTTATGAGATGTGCATAAAAACACGGCAATATAGGGGAAGTTATGAGAGGTGTGCAAAAATACAGCAATACTGGGGAAGTTATGAGAGGTGCGTGAAAACACAGCGATATAGAGGACAGTATGGGAAGTGCGCGAAAACACAGTGATATAGGGGAAGACATGAGAGTGCTCGAAAACAGGGCTATATAGTGGAAGCTATGGGATATGCGCGAAAACATGGCGATGCAGGGAAAGGTATGAGAGGTGCCCGAAAACTCAGCGATACAGGGGATGCTGTGGGACGTGCGCGAAAACACAGTGATATAGTGCAAGTCATGAGAGGTGTGGAAGAACATGGCTATATAGGGGAAATTATGAGTGGTCCGCGAAAACACGGCGATATATGAGAAGTTATGAGAGGTGAGTGAAAACACAGCGATATAGGGGAAGGTGTGAAGGTATGAGAGGTGCACGAAAACACAGCGATATAGGGGAAGGTATGAGAGGTGCGCGAAGGCACAGTGATATAGGGGACGGTATGAGATGTGCATGAAAACACGAAGATATCGGGGAAGAAATGAGAGATGCGTGAAAACACGGTGATATAGGGGAAAATATGAGAGGTGCGCAAAAACACGGCGATGCAGGGGAATGCATCAGGGGTGCGAGAAAACACAGCGATATAGGGGAAGTAATGAGAGAAGCAAAAACACAGCGATGTAGAGGAGACATGAGAGGTGCACGAAAACAGGGCAATGTAGTGAGAGCTATGGGATGTGCATGAAAACAGGGCGATAAAGGGGAAGGTATGAGAGCTGCGCGAAACACAGCAATATAGGGGACTCCATGGGACGTGCGTGAAAACACAGTGATATAGGGGGAGGTATGCGAGCTGCGCGAGAACACGGCGATATAGGGGAAAGTAGGAGAGGTCCGCGAAATCTTGGCGTTATAGGGGAATACATCAGAGGTGTGAGAAAACACAGCGATGTAGGGGAAGACATGAGAGGTGCGCGAAAACACAGTGATATAGGGGATGGTATGAGAGGTGTGCAAGAACACGGCGATATAGGCGAAATTATGAGAGGTGCGCGAAAACACGGCGATACAGGAGAATATATCAAATGTGCGAGAAAACGCAGCGATATAGGGGAATTAATGAGAAGAGCGAAAACATAGCGATCTAGGTGAAGACATGAGAGGTGAGCGAAAACACGGCGATATAGGGGAAGGTATGGAAGATGCGTGAAAACAGGGCGATATAGGGGAAGGTATGGGACTTGTGCGAAAATAGGGCGATATAGGGGATGCTATGGGAGGTGCGCGAATACACAGCGATATAGGGGACGTTATGAGATGTGCATAAAAACACGGCAATATAGGAGAAGTTATGAGAGGTGCGCCAAAATACAGCAATACAGGGGATGTTATGAGAGGTGCGTGAAAACACAGCGATATAAGGGGAGGAATGAGAGGTACACGAAAACACAGCGATATTGGGGAAGGTATGAGAGCTGCGTGAAAACACAATGATATAGGGGAAGGTATGAGAGGAGCGCGAAAACAGGGCCATAGAGGGGAGGTTATGAGAGGTGCGTGAAAACACGGTGATATTGAGGAAGGTATGAGAGGTGTGCAAAAACACAGCGGTATACGGAAATTCATGAGAGGTGCACGAAAACAGCGATATAGGTGAAGGAATGGGAGGTGCGCGAAAACAGGGCGATATTTGGGAAGGTATGAGAGGTGCGCGAAAGCACAGTGATATAAGGGAAGCTATGGGAGGTGCGCGAATATACAGCGATATAGAGGACGTTATGAGATGTGCATGACAACATGGCTATATAGGGGAAGCTATGAGAGGTGGGCAATACCACAGCGATAAAGGTGAATCTATGGGATGTGCGCGAAAAGACAGCGATATAGGGGAAGTTATGAGAGCTCCGCAAGCACAGCGATATAGGGGGAGGTATGAGAGGTGCACGAAAACACAGCGATATAGGGGACGTGATGAGATGTGCATGAAAACGCAGTGATATTAGGGAAGGTATGGGATGTGCGCGAAAAGACAGCGATATAGGAGAAGTTATGAGAGGTGCGTGAAAACACAGCGATATGGGGAAAGTATGGAAGGTGCGCGAAAACAGGGATATATAGGGGAAGTTATGAGAGGTGCACGAAGGCACAGCAATATAGGTGATACTATGGCAGGTGCGCGAATACACAGTGATATATGGGACGTTAAGAGATGTGCATTAAAACACGGCAATATTGGGGAAGCCATGAGAGGTGATCAGAAATACGGCGATATAGGAGAAATTATGAGAGGTGCGTGAAAACACAGCGATATAGAGGGAGGTATGAGTGGTGCATGAAAACACAGCGATATAGTGGAAGGTATGGAAGGTGCGCGAAAACAGGGCGATATAGGGGAAGGTATGAGAGGTGCGCGAAGGCACAACAATACAAGGGATGCTATGGGAGGTGCGCGAATACACAGCGATATAGGGGACGTTATGAGGTGTGCATGAAAACATGGCAATATAGGGGAAGCTGTGAGAGGTGAGCAATAACACAGAGATAAAGGTGAATCTATGGGCTGTGCGCGAAAACACAGCGATATAGGGGAAGGTATGAGAGGTCCGCAAGCACAGCGATATAGGGGATGCTATGGGAGGTGCGTGAAAACACAGCGATATGGGGACGTTATGAGATGTACATTAAAACGCAGGGATATTAGGGAGATATAATAGGTGCACAAAAACACAGTGATATAGGAGAAGTTATGAGAGGTGTGTGAAAACACAGCGATATAGGGGACGTGATGAGATGTGCATGAAAACGCAATGATATTAGGGAAGGTATGAGAGGTGCACAAAAACACAGCGAAATAGGAGAAGTTATGAAAGGTGTGTGAAAACACAGCGATTTAGGGGGAGGTATGAGAGGTGCATGAAAACACAGCGATATAGGGGAAGGTATGGAAGGTGCGCGAAAACAGGGCGATATAGGTGAAGGTATGGTAGGTGCACGAAGGCACAGCAATATAAGGGATGCTATGGGATGTGCGCGAATACACAGCGATATAGGGGACGTTATGAGATGTGCATGAAAACACGGCAATATAGGGGAAGGTATAAGAACTGCGCAAAAATACAGTGATATAGGAGAAGTTATGAGAGGCGTGTGAAAACACAGTGATATAGGGGTAGGTATGAGAGATGCAAGAAAACACAGCGATATAGGGGAAGGTATGGAAGATGCGTGAAAACAGGGCGATATAGGGGAAGGTATGGGACGTGTGCGAAAATAGGGCGATATAGGGGAAGGTATGAGAGGTGCGCGAAGGCACAGCGATATAGGGGATGCTATGGGAGGTGCGCGAATACACAGCGATATAGGGGACGTTATGAGATGTGCATAAAAACACGGCAATATAGGAGAAGTTATGAGAGGTGCGCCAAAATACAGCAATACAGGGGATGTTATGAGAGGTGCGTGAAAACACAGCGATATAAGGGGAGGAATGAGAGGTACACGAAAACACAGCGATATTGGGGAAGACATGAGAGGTGCGTTAAAACAGAGCGATATAGGGGACGCTATTGGACATGCGCGAAAACACAGTGATATAGGGGAAGATATGAGAGGTGTGCGAGAGCTCGGCGATATAGGTGAAATTATGAGAGGTGCGCGAAAACACGTTGATACAGGGAACTGTATCAGAAGTGCGAGAACACAGAGCGATATGGGGGAAGTAATGAGAGATTCGGAAACACAGCGATATAGATGAAGAAATGAGAGGTGCACGAAACCACGGAAATATAGGGGAAGGTATGAGAGATGCGCAAAAACACAGCGATGTAGGCGAAGCCATGGGAGTTGCATGGGAAACAGGGCGATATAGGGGAAGGTATGAGCGATGCGCGAAGGCACAGCGATATAGGGGATTCTAAGGGAGGTGCGTGAATACACAGAGATATATGGGACGTTATGAGATGTGCATGAAAACACGGCTATATTGGGGAAGCCATGAGAGGTGTGCAAAATTACGGCGATATAGGGGAAGGTATGAGAGCTGCGTGAAAACACAATGATATAGGGGAAGGTATGAGAGGAGCGCGAAAACAGGGCCATAGAGGGGAGGTTATGAGAGGTGCGTGAAAACACGGTGATATTGAGGAAGGTATGAGAGGTGTGCAAAAACACAGCGGTATACGGAAATTCATGAGAGGTGCACGAAAACAGCGATATAGGTGAAGGAATGGGAGGTGCGCGAAAACAGGGCGATATTTGGGAAGGTATGAGAGGTGCGCGAAAGCACAGTGATATAAGGGAAGCTATGGGAGGTGCGCGAATATACAGCGATATAGAGGACGTTATGAGATGTGCATGACAACATGGCTATATAGGGGAAGCTATGAGAGGTGGGCAATACCACAGCGATAAAGGTGAATCTATGGGATGTGCGCGAAAAGACAGCGATATAGGGGAAGTTATGAGAGCTCCGCAAGCACAGCGATATAGGGGGAGGTATGAGAGGTGCACGAAAACACAGCGATATAGGGGACATGATGAGATGTGCATGAAAACGCAGTGATATTAGGGAAGGTATGAGAGGTGTGTGAAAATACAGCGATATAGGGGGAGGTATGAGAGGGGCATGAAAACACAGCGATATAGGGGAAGGTATGTAAGGTGCGCGAAAACAGGGCGATATAGGGGAAGGTATGAGAGGTGCGCGAAGTCACAGCAATATAAGGGATGCTATGGGATGTGCGCAAATACACAGCGATATAGGGGACGTTATGAGATGTGCATGAAAACACAGCAATATAGGGGAAGGTATAAGAGCTGCGCAAAAATACAGTGATATAGGAGAAGTTATGAGAGGTGCGTGAAAACACAGCGATATAAGGGAAGGTATGAGAGGTGCACGAAAACACAGCGATATTGGGGAAGGTATGGGAGGTGCGCGAAAACAGGGCAATATAGGGGAAATTATGAAAGGTGTGCGAAAACACGGCGATACGGGAGAATGTATCAGATGTGCGAGAAAACACAGCGATATAGAGGAAGTATTGAGAGGATCGAATGCATAGTGATCTAGGTGAAGACATGAGAGGTGCGCGAAAACATGGCGATATAGGGGAAGCTATGAGAGGTGAGCAAAAACACGGCGATACAGGGGAAGCTATGAGAGGTGAGCAATAACACAGCGATAAAGGTGAATCTATGGGATGTGCGCGAAAAGACAGCGATATAGGGGAAGCTATGAGAGGTGCGCAAGGCACAGCAATATAGGGGATGCTATGGGAGGTGCGTGAATGCACAGCGATATAGTGGACGTGATGAGATGTGCATGAAAACGCAATGATATTCGGGAAGGTATGAGAGGTGCACAAAAACACAGCGATATAGGAGAAGTTATGAGAGGTGCACGAAAACACAGCGATATAGGGGAAGGTATGAAAGGTGCACGAAAACGCAGTGATATAAGGGAAGGTATAGGAGATGCGCGAAAACAGGGCGATACAGGGAAGGTATGAGAGGTGCGCGAAGGCACTGCGATATAGGGGATGCCAAGGGAGGTGCGCGAATACACAGCGATATAGGGGACGTTATGAGATGTGCATGAAAACGCGGCTATATTGGGGAAGCCATGAGAGGTGTGCAAAAATACAGCAATACAGGGGAAGTTATGAGAGCTGCGTGAAAACACACTGATATAGGGGAATGTATGAGAGGAGTGCAAAAACAGGGCGATATAGGGGAAGGTATGGGAGGTGCTCGAAAACCCAGCGACAATGGGGACGTTATGAGATGTGCGTGAAAACACGGTGATATTGGGGAATGTATGAGAGGTGTGCAAAAACACAGCGGTATACTGAAATGCATGAGAGGTGCACGAAAACAGCGATATAGGTGAAGGAATGGGAGGTGCGCGAAAACAGGGCGATATTTGGGAAGGTATGAGAGGTGCGCGAAGGCACAGTGATATAAGGGATGCTATGGGAGGTGCGCGAATACACAGCGATATAGAGGACGTTATGAGATGTGCTTAACAACACGGCGATATAGGGTAAGTTATGAGAGGTGCGCAAAAACACGGCGATATAGGGGAAGTTAAGAGAGGTGCGTGAAAACACAGCGATATAGGGGAAGGTATGAGAGGAGCGCGAAAACACAGTGGTATAGGGGACGGTATGAGATGTGCATGAAGACACCGTGATATCGGGGAAGCCATCAGTGGTGCGAGAAAACACAGTGATATAGGGGATGGTATGAGATGTGCATGAATACATGGCGATATTGGGGATTCCATGAGAGGTGTGCAAAAACACAGCGATATTGGGAAGGTATGGGAGGTGCGCGAAAACAGGGCGATATTGGGGAAGGTATAAGAGGTGCGCGAAAACATCGCAATACAGGGGAATGCATCAGAGGTGCGAGAAAACACAGTGATATAGGGGAAGTTATGAGAGCAGTGAAAACACAGCGATATAGGGGAAGACATGAGATGTCCGCGAAAACACGGCGATATAGTGGAAGCTATGAGACGTGCGCAAAAACACAGCGATAAAGGTGAAGCTATATCAGGGTGCGAAAAGACAGCGATATAGGTGAAGGCATGAGAGGTGTGCGAAAACACAGCGATGTAGCGGAAGCTATGGGATGTGCGCGAAAACGCAGCGATATAGGGGAATGTATGAAATATGCATGAAACACGGCGATATCGGGGATGCCATGAGAGATGCGCAAATACACGGCTATAAAGGGAAAAGTATGAGAGGTGCGCAAAAACACGGCGATACAGGGGAATGCAACAGAGGAGCAAGAAAACACAGCGATATAGGGGACGTTATGAGAGGAGCGAAAACAGAGCGACATAGGGGAAGGCATGAGAGGTGCGCGAAAACAGGGCAATATGGTGGAAGCTATGGGATGTGTGCGAAAACAGGGCGAAATAGGGGAAGGTATGAGAGGTGCGCGAAAAGACAGCGATATAGGGGAAGGTACGAGAGATGCACGAAAACACAGCGATATCGGGGAAGGTATGGGAGCTGAGCAAAAACACCGCAATATAGGGGAAGGTATGGGATGTGCACTAAAACACAGCAATACAGGGGAAGGAATGGGAGGTGTGCGAAAACAGGGCGATATAGGGGAAGGTATGAGAGGTGCGCGAAAACACAGCGATATAGGGGACGCTATGGGACGTGCGCAAAAACACAGCGATATAGGAGACGGTATGAGTTGTGCATAAAAACATGGCGATATAGGGGAAGGTATGAGAGGTGCGTGACAACATGGCGATGCAGGGGAATGTATCAGAGGTGTGAGAAAACACAGCGATATAATGGAAGTAATGACAGGAGCGAAAACATAGCGATATAGGTGAAGACATGAGAGGTGCGTGAAAACACAGTGAGATAGGGGAAGTTATGAGAGGTGAGCAATAACACAGCGATAAAGATGAAGCTATGGGATGTGCGCAAAAAGACAGCGATATAGGGGAATGTATGAGAGGTGCGCGAAAACACAGCGACGTGGGCGTAGCTATGGGAGGTGCGCGAAAACACAGCGATATAAGGGACGGTATGAGATGTGCATGAATACACGGCAATATTGGGGAAGCCATGAGAGATGCGCGAAAACACAGCAATATAGGGGAAGGTATGAGAGGTGCACGAAAACACAACGATAAAAGGGAAGGTATGGGAGGTGCGCGAAAACAGGGCGATATAGGGGAAGGAATGAGATGTGCGCGAAGGCACAGCGATATCGGGGATACTATGGGAGGTGCGCGAACACACAGCAATATGGGGGACGTTATGAGATGTGATTGAAAACACGGCGATATAGGGGAAGGTATGAGAGGTGCGCAAAAATACAGCGATATAGGAGAAGTTATGAGAGGTGCGTGAAAACACAGCGATATAGGGGAAGGTATGAGAGGTGCTCGAAAACACAGCGATATAGAGGAAGGTATGGGAGTTGCGCGAAAACACAGTGATATAGGGGAAGACATGAGAGTGCTCGAAAACAGGGCTATATAATGGAAGCTATGGGATATGCGCGAAAACATGGCGATACAGGGAAAGGTATGAGAGGTGCCCGAAAACACAGCGATACAGGGGATGCTATGGGACGTGCGTGAAAACACAGTGATATAGTGGAAGGTATGAGAGGTGTGCAAGAACATGGCTATATAGGGGAAATTATGAGAGGTCCGCGAAAACACGGCGATATATGAGAAGTTATGAGAAGTGAGTGAAAACACAGCGATATAGGGGAAGGTATGAGAGGTGCGCGAAAACACAGCAACGTGGGCGTAGCTATGGGAGGTGCGCGAAAGCACAGCGATATAAGGGACGGTATGAAATGTGCATGAATACACGGCAATATTGGGGAAGCCATGAGAGATGCGCGAAAACACAGCAATATAGGGGAAGGTATGAGAGGTGCACGAAAACACAACGATAAAAGGGAAGGTATGGGAGGTGCGCGAAAACAGGGCGATGTAGGGGAAGGAATGAGATGTGCGCGAAGGCACAGCGATATAGGGGATACTATGGGAGGTGCGCGAACACACAGCAATATGGGGGACGTTATGAGATGTGATTGAAAACACGGCGATATAGGGGAAGGTATGAGAGGTGCGCAAAAATACAGCGATATAGGAGAAGTTATGAGAGGTGCGTGAAAACACAGCGATATAGGGGAAGGTATGAGAGATGCTCGAAAACACAGCGATATAGAGGAAGGTATGGGAGGTGCACGAAAACACAGTGATATAGGGGAAGACATGAGAGAGCTTGAAAACAGGGCTATATAGTGGAAGCTATGGGATATGCGCGAAAACATGGCGATACAGGGAAAGGTATGAGAGGTGCCCGAAAACACAGTGCTACAGGGGATGCTATGGGACGTGCGTGAAAACACAGTGATATAGTGGAAGGTATCAGAGGTGTGCAAGAACCTGGCTATATAGGGGAAATTATGAGAGGTCCCCGAAAACACGGCGATATATGAGAAGTTATGAGAGGTGAGTGAAAACACAGCGATATAGGGGAAGGTGTGAAGGTATGAGAGGTGCACGAAAACACAGCGATATAGGGGAAGGTATGAGAGGTGCGCGAAGGCACAGTGATATAGGGGACGGTATGAGATGTGCATGAAAACACGGAGATATCGGGGAAGAAATGAGAGATGCGTGAAAACACGGCGATATAGGGGAAAGTATGAGAGGTGCGCAAAAACACGGCGATACAGGGGAATGCATCAGAGGTGCGAGAAAACACAGCGATATAGGGGAAGTTATGAGAGAATAAAAACACAGCGATGTAGGGGAGACATGAGAGATGCACGAAAACAGGGAAATGTAGTAAGAGCTATGGGATGTGCATGAAAACAGGGCGATATAGGGGAAGGTATGAGAGCTGCGCGAAAACACAGCAATATGGGGACTCCATGGGACGTGCGTGAAAACACAGTGATATAGGGGAAGGTATGCGGCTGCGCGAGAACATGGCGATATAGGGGAAAGTAGGAGAGGTCCGCGAAATCTTGGCGTTATAGGGGAATGCATCAGAGGTGTGAGAAAACACAGCGATGTAGGGGAAGACATGAGAGGTGCGCGAAAACAGGGCAATGTAGTGGAAGCTATGGGATGTGCGCAAAAACACAGTGATATAGGGGATGGTATGAGAGGTGTGCGAGAACACGGCAATATAGGCGAAATTATGAGAGGTGCGCGAAAATACGGCGATACAGGAGAATATATCAGATGTGCGAGAAAACACAGCGATATAGGGGAATTAATGAGAAGAGCGAAAACATAGCGATCTAGGTGAAGACATGAGAGGTGCGCGAAAACACGGAGATATAGGGGAAGCTATGAGAGGTGAGCAAAAACATGGCGATATAGGGGAATCTATGAGAGGTGAGCAATAACACAGCGATAAAGGTGAAGCTATGGGATGTGCGCGAAAAGACAACGATATACGAGAAGTTATGAGAGGTGTGTGAAAACACAGCGATATAGGAGGAGGTATGAGAGGTGCACGAAAACACAGCGATATAGGGGATGCTATGGAAGGTGCGCAAAAACACAGTGAAATAGGGGAAGACATGAGAGGTGCGCAAAAACAGGGCAATATAGTGGAAGCTATGGGATGTGCGCGACAACACGGAGATACAGGGGAATGCATCAGAGGTGCACGAAAACACAGCGATATAGGGGACGGTATGAGACGAGCGCGAATACACGGCGATATTGGGGAAGCCATGAGAGGTGCATGAAAACACAGCGATATAGGGGAAATTATAGGAGGAGCGCGAAAACAGGGCGATATAGGTGACGGTATGAGATGTGTATGAAAACACGGTGATATAGGGGAAGCTATGAGAGGTACGTGAAAACACAGCGATATAAGGGAAGGTATGAGAGGTGCGCGAAGGCACAGCAATATAGGGGATGCTATGGGAGGTGCATGAAAACACAGCGATATAGGGGAATGTATGGGAAGTGCGCGAAAACAGGGCGATATAGGGGAAGGCAAGAGAGGTGTGCGAAGGCACTGCTATATAGGGGATGCTATGGGAGGTGCGTGAAAACACAGTGATATAGGAGACAGTATGAGATGTGCATGAAAACCCAGCAATATAGTGGAAGCTATGGGATGTGCCCGAAAACACGGCGATACAGGGGAATGCATCAGAGGTGCGAGAAAACACAGCGATATAGGGAACGCTATGGGACGTGCGCAAAAACACAGTGATATAGGGGAAGGTATGAGAGGTCTGTGAGAACACGGCGATATAGGGGAAATTATAAGAGGTGTGCGAAAGCATGGTGATACAGGGGAATGTTTCAGAGGTGCGAGAAAACACAGCGATATAGGGGAAGTAATGATTGGAGCAAAAACATAGCGATATAGGTGAAGACATGCGAGGTGTGCGAAAAAACGGCGATATAGGGGAAGCTATGAGAGATGAGCAATAATACAGCGATAAAGGTGAAGCTATGGGATGTGCGCAAAAAGACAGCGTTATAGGGGAAGGTATGAGAGGTGTGCAAAAACAGCGATGTAGGCGAAGCTATGGGAGGTGCGCGAAAACACAGCGATATAGGGGACGGTATGAGACGTGCACGAAGGCACAGCTATATAGAGGCTGCTATGGGAGGTGCACGAAAACACAGTGATATAGGGGATGGTATGAGATGTGTATGAAAACATGGTGATATAGGGGAAGCTATGAGAGGTACACGAAAAAACGGCGATATAGGGGAAAGTATGAGAGGTGCGCGAAAACTTGGCGTTACATGGGAATGCATCAGAAGTGCGAGAAAACACAGTGATGTAGGGGAGGACATGAGAGTTCCGCGAAAACAGGGCAATATAGTGGAAGCTATGGGATGTGCGCGAAAACAGGGAGATATAGGGGAAGGTATGAGAGGTGCGCGAAAACATAGCGATATAGGGGACGCTATGGGACGTGCGCGAAAACACAGTAATATAGGGGAAGGTATGAGAGGTGCACAAAAACACAGAGATATAGGGGAAGTTATGAGAGGTGCGCAAAAATACAGCAATGTAGGAGAAGTTATGAGAGGTGCGTGAAAACACAGCGATATAGGGGAAGGTATGAGAGGTGCGTGAAAACGGCGATATAGGGGAAGGTATGAGAGGTGCGCAAACGCACAGCGATATAGGGGATGCTATGGGAGGTGCGTGAATACACAGCGATATAGGGGACGTTATGAGATGTGCATAACAATACGGCGATATAGGGGAAGTTATGAGAGGTGCGCAAAAACACGGCGATGTAGGGGAAGCTATGAGAGGTGAGCAATAACACAGCAATAAAGGTGAATCTATGCGATGTGCGCGAAAAGACAGCGATATAGGGAAAGGTATGAGAGGTGTGTGAAAACACAGCGATATAGGGGACGCTATTGGACGTGCGCGAAAACACAGTGATATAGGGGAAGATATGAGAGGTGTGCGAGAACACGGCGATACAGGGGAATGTAACAGAGGTGCGAGAACACAGAGCGATATAGGGGAAGTAATGAGAGGAGCGGAAACTTAGCGATACAGGTGAAGACATGAGAATTGCGTGAAAACACAGCGATATTGGGGAAGCCATGAGAGGTGTGTGAAAAGACACCGATATAGGGGAAGGTATGGGAAGTGTGCGAAAACAGGGCGAAAGAGGGGAAGATATGAGAAGTGAGCGACAGCACAGCGGTATAGGGGACGCTATGGAAGTGCGTGAATTCCCAGCGATATAGGGGACATTAACAGACGTGCATGAAAACACGGCGATATTGGGGAAGCCACGAGAGGTGCACAAAAATACAGCAATATGGGAGAAGTTATAAGAGGTGCGTGAAAACACAACGATATTGGGGGAGGTATGAGAGGTGCATGAAAACATGGCGATATAGGGGAAGGTATGAGAGGTGCGCGAAGGCACAGCAATATAGGCGATGCAATGGGAGGTGCGCGAAAACACAGTGATATAGGGGAAGACATGAGAGGTGCAGAAAAACACTGCGATACAGGGGAAGCTATAACAGATGAGCAATAACACAGCAATAAAGGTGAATCTATGGGATGTGCGCGAAAAGTCAGCGATATAGGGGAAGGTATGAGAGGTGCGCAAGGCACAGCGATATAGGGGGAGGTATGAGAGGTGCATGAAAACACAGCGATATAGGGGAAGGTATGGAAGGTGCTCGAAAACAGGGTGATATAGATGAAGTTATGAGAGGTATGTGAAGGCACAGCAATATAGGGGATGCTATGGAAGGTGCGCGAAAACACAGTGATATAGGGGAAGACATGAGAGGTGCGCGAAAACATGGCAATATAGGGGAAGCTATGAGAGGTGAGCAAAAACACGGCGATGCAGGGGAAGCTATGAGAGGTGAGCAATAACACAGCGATAGTGAATCTATGGGATGTGCGCAAAAAGACAGCGATTTAGGGGAAGGAATGAGAGGTGCGCAAGGCACAGTGATATAGGGGATGTATGGGAGGTGCGTGAATACACAGCGATATAGGGGACGTGATGAGATGTGCATGAAAACGCAGCGATATTAGGGAAGTTATGAGAGGTGCACAAATTCACAGTGATATAGGAGAAGTTATGAGAGGTGTGTGAAAACACAGCGATATAGGGAAGGTATGAGAGGTGCACGAAAACAGCGATATAGGTGAAGGAATGGCAGGTGCGCGAAACCAGGGCGATATAGGTGAATGACTGCGAGGAGCACAAAAACAGGGCGATATAGGGGAAGATATGAGAGGTGCGCGAAAGCACAGCGTAATAGGGGATGCTATGGGAGGTGCGCGAATACACAGCGATATAGGGGATGTTATGAGATGTGCATAACAATACGGCGATATAAGGGAAGTTATAAGAGGTGCGCAAAAACACTGCAATGTAGGGGAAGCTATGAGAGGTGAGCAATAACACAGCGATAAAGGTGAATCTATGCGATGTGCGCGAAAAGACAACGATATAGGGAAAGGTATGAGAGATGTGTGAAAACACAGCGATATAGGGGACGGTATGAGAGGTGTGTGAAAACACAGCGATATAGGGGACGGTACGAGATGTGCATGAATACACAGCGATAGTCGGGAAACCATGAGAGTTGTGCGAAAACAGGGCGATATAGAGGAAGTTATGAGAGGTGAGCAAAAGTACGGCGATATAGGGGACGTATTGAGATGTGCATGAAAACACAGCGATATACGGAAAGGTATGAGAGGTGCACGAAGGCACAGCGATATAGGGGATGCTATGGGAGGTGCGCGAAAACACAGTGATATAGGGGACGGTATGAGATGTGTATGAAAACACGGCGATATATGGGAAGCTATGAGAGGTGCGCGAAAACACGGCGATATAGGGGAAAGTATGAGAGGTGCGCGAAAACTTGGCATTACAGGCAAATGCATCAGAGGTGCGAGAAAAGACAGCGATGTAGGGGAAGACATGAGAGGTGCGCAAAAACGGCAATATAATGGAAGCTATGGGATTTGCGCAAAAACAGGGCGATGTAGGGGAAGTTAAGAGAGCTGCGCGAAAGCACAGCGATATAGGGGAATCTATGGGACATGCGCGAAAACACACTGATATAGGGGAAGGTTAAGAGATGTGCGAGAACACGGCGATATAGGGGAAATTATGAGAGGTGCGCAAAAACACGGCAATACGGGAGAATGTATCAGACGTGCGAGGAAACACAGCGATATAGGGGAAGTAATGAGAGGAGCAAAAACATAGCGATCTCGGTGAAGACATGAGAGGTGCACGAAAACACGGCGATATGGGGGAAGCTATGAGAGGTGAGCAAAAACACTGCGATACAGGGGAAGCTATGAGAGGTGAGCAATAACACAGCGATAAAGGTGAATCTATGGGATGAGCGCGAAAAGACAGCGATATAGGGGAAGCTATGAGAGGTGCGCAAGGCACAGCGATATAGGGGATGCTATGGGAGGTGCGTGAATACACAGCAATATAGGGAACGTGATGAGATGTGCATGAAAACGCAGCGATATTAGGGAAGGTGTGAGAGGTGCACAAAAACACAGCGATATAGGGGACAGTATGAGATGTGAATGAATACACGGCGATAGACGGGAAACAATGAGAGGTGTTCAAAAACACAGCGATATAGGGAAAGTTATGAGAGGTGCGTGAAAACACAGTGATATAGGGGAAGGTATGAGAGAAGCGTGAAAACAGGGCGATATACGGGAGGTTATGAGAGATGCGTGGAAACCCAGCGATATAGGGGAGATTATGAGATGTGCATGAAAACACGGCGATATAGGGGAAGGTATGAGAGGTGCGCGAAGGCACAGCGATATAGGGAATGTTATGGGAGGTGCACGAATACACAGCGAAATAGGGGACGTTATGAGATGTGCATGAAAACACAGCGATATAGGGGAAGGTCTGAAAGGTGCACGAAAATGCAGCGATACAAGGGAAGGTATAGAAGGAGCGCGAAAACAGGGCGATATAGGGGAATGTATGAGAGGTGCACGAAGGCACAGCGATATAGGGGATGCTATGGGAAGTGCGTGAAAACACAGTAATATAGGGGACGTTATGAGATGTGTATAAAAACACGGCGATATAGGGGGAGGTATCAGATGTGCGAGAAAACACAGCGATATAGGGGAAGTATTGAGAGGAGCGAAAACATAGCGATCTAGGTGAAGACATGAGAGGTGCGTGAAAACACGGCGATATGGGGGAAGCTATGAGAGGTGAGCAATAACACAGCGATAAAGGTGAATCTATGGGATGTGCACGAAAAGACAGCGATATAGGAGAAGCTATGAGAGGTGCGCAAGGCTCAGCGATATAGGTGATGCTATGGGAGGTGCGTGAATACACAGCAATATAGGGAACGTGATGAGATGTGCATGAAAACGCAGCAATATTAGGGAAGGTATGAGAGGTGCACAAAAACACAGCGATATAGGAAATGTTATGAGAGGTGTGCGAAAACACAGCGATATAGGGGAAGGTATGGGAGGTGCACGAATACACAGCGATATAGGGGACATTATGAGATGTGCATAAAAACACGGCGATATTGGGGAAGTTATGAGAGGTGAGCAATAATACAGCAATAGAGCAGAAGTTATTAGAGGTGCGTGAAAACATAGCGATATAGGGGGAGGTATGAGAGGTACACGAAAACACAGCAATATAGGGGAAGGTATGGGAGGTGCTCGAAAGCAGGGTGATATAGGGGAAGTTATGAGAGGTGCGTGAAAACCCAGCGATATAGGAGACGTTATGAGATGTGCATGAAAACACAGGGTTATAGGGGAATGTATGAGAGGTGCACGAAAATGCAGCGTTATAAGGGCAGGTATAGGAGGTGCGTGATAACAGGGCTCTATAGGGGAAGGTATGAGAGGTGCACAAAAGCACATTCGATATAGGGGATGCTATGGTAGGTGAGCAAAAACACAGCGATATAGGAGACGGTATGCGATGTGCATAAAAACGTGGCGATATACTGGGAGGTATGAGAGGTGCGCATAAACACGGCGATATAGGAGAAAGTATGAGAGGTGCGCGAAAACTTGGCATTACAAGGGAATGCATCAGAAGTGCCAGAAAACACAGCGATGTAGTGGAATACATGAGAGGTGCGCGAAAACAGGGCAATATAGTGGAAGCTATGGGATATGCACGAAAACAGGGCGATATAGGGGAAGGTATGAGAGGTTCGCGAAAACACAGCGATATAGGGGACGCAATGGGACGTTCACGAAAACACAGTGATATAGGGGAAGGTATGAGAGGTGTGCGAGAACACGGCGATATCGGGGAAATTATGAGAGGTGTGCGAAAATACGACGATATGGGCGAATGTATCAGATGTGCGAGAAAACACAGCGATATAGGGGAAGTATTGAGAGCAGCGAAAACATAGCGATCTAGGTGAAGACATGAGAGGTGCGCAAAAATACGGCGATATGGGGGAAGCTGTGAGAGGTGAGCAAAAACACGGCGATACAGGGGAAGCTATGAGAGGTGAGCAATAACACAGCGATAAAGGTGAATCTATGGGAGGTGCGCGAAAAGGCAGCGATATAGGCGCAGCTATGAGAGGTGCGCAAGGCACAGCGATATAGGGGATGCTATGGGAGGTGCGTGAATACACAGCGATATAGGGGACGTGATGAGATGTGCATGAAAACGCAGCAATATTAGGGAAGGTATGAGAGGTGCACAAAAACACAGCGATATAGGAAAAGTTATGAGAGGTGTGCGAAAACACAGCGATATAGGGGAAGGTATGGGAGGTGCACGAATACACAGCGATATAGGGGACATTATGAGATGTGCATAAAAACACGGCGATATTGGGGAAGTTATGAGAGGTGAGCAATAATACAGCAATAGAGCAGAAGTTATTAGAGGTGCGTGAAAACATAGCAATATAGGGGGAGGTATGAGAGGTACACGAAAACACAGCAATATAGGGGAAGGTATGGGAGGTGCTCGAAAGCAGGGTGATATAGGGGAAGTTATGAGAGGTGCGTGAAAACCCAGCGATATAGGAGACGTTATGAGATGTGCATGAAAACACAGGGTTATAGGGGAATGTATGAGACGTGCACGAAAATGCAGCGTTATAAGGGCAGGTATAGGAGGTGCGTGATAACAGGGCTCTATAGGGGAAGGTATGAGAGGTGCACAAAAGCACATTCAATATAGGGGATGCTATGGTAGGTGAGCAAAAACACAGCGATATAGGAGACGGTATGCGATGTGCATAAAAACGTGGCGATATACTGGGAGGTATGAGAGGTGCGCATAAACACGGCGATATAGGAGAAAGTATGAGAGGTGCGCGAAAACTTGGCATTACAAGGGAATGCATCAGAAGTGCCAGAAAACACAGCGATGTAGTGGAATACATGAGAGGTGCGCGAAAACAGGGCAATATAGTGGAAGCTATGGGATATGCACGAAAACAGGGCGATATAGGGGAAGGTATGAGAGGTTCGCGAAAACACAGCAATATAGGGGACGCAATGGGACGTTCACGAAAACACAGTGATATAGGGGAAGGTATGAGAGGTGTGCGAGAACACGGCGATATCGGGGAAATTATGAGAGGTGTGCGAAAATACGACGATATGGGCGAATGTATCAGATGTGCGAGAAAACACAGCGATATAGGGGAAGTATTGAGAGGAGCGAAAACATAGCGATCTAGGTGAAGACATGAGAGGTGCGCAAAAATACGGCGATATGGGGGAAGCTGTGAGAGGTGAGCAAAAACACGGCGATACAGGGGAAGCTATGAGAGGTGAGCAATAACACAGCGATAAAGGTGAATCTATGGGAGGTGCGCGAAAAGACAGCGATATAGGCGAAGCTATGATAGGTGCGCAAGGCACAGCGATATAGGGGATGCTATGGGAGGTGTGTGAATACACAGCGATATAGGGGACGTGATGAGATGTGCATGAAAACGCAGCAATATTAGGGAAGTTATGAGAGGTGCACTAAAACACTGCGATATAAGAGACGTTACGAGAGGTGCGCAATAATACAGCAATATAGGAGAATTTATTAGCGGTGCGTGAAAACACAGCAATATAGGGGGAGGTATGAGAGGTACACGAAAACACAGCGATATAGGGGAAGGTATGGGAGGTGCTCGAAAGCAGGGTGATATAGGGGAAGTTATGAGAGGTGCGTGAAAACTCAGCGATATAGGGGACGTTATGAGATGTGCATGAAAACACGGCGATATAGGGGAAGGTATGAGAGTTGCGCGAAGGCACAGCGATATAGGGGATGTTATGGGAGGTGCACGAATACACAGCGAGATAGGGGACGTTATGAGATGTGCATGAAAACACAGCGTTATAGGGGAAGGTATGAGAGGTGCATGAAGGCACAGCGATATAGCGGAAATTATGAGATGTGCGCGAAAACTTGGCGTTACAGGGGAATGCATCAGAGGTGCCAGAAAACACAGCGATGTAGTGGAATACATGAGAGGTGCGCGAAAATAGGGCGATATAGGGGAAGGTATGAGAGGTGCACGAAGGCACAGCAATATAGGGGATGCTATCGGAGGTGTGCGAAAACACAGCGATATAGGAGACGGTATGAGATGTGCATAAAAACATGGCCATATAGGGTGAGGTATGAGAGGTGCGCGTAAACACGGCGATATAATAGAAAGTAAGGGAGGTGCGCGAAAACTTGGCGTTACAGGGGAATGCATCAGAGGTGCCAGAAAACACAGTGATGCAGTGGAATACATGAGAGGTGTGCGAAAACAGGGCAATATAGTGGAAGCTATGGGATGTGCATGAAAATAGGGCGATATAGGGGAAGGTATGAGAGGTGCGTGAAAACACAGCGATATAGGGGAAGCAATGGGACGTGTGCGAAAACACAGTGATATAGGGAAAGGTATGAGAGGTGTGCGAGAACACGGCGATATAGGGGAAATTATGAGAGGTGTGCGAAAACACGGCGATACGGGAGAATGTATCAGATGTGCTAGAAAACAGAGATATAGGGGAAGTATTGAGAGGAACGAAAACATAGCGATCTAGGTGAAGACAAGAGAAGGGCGCGAAAACACTGCGATATAAGGGAAGCTATGAGAGGTGAGCAAAAACAGGGCGATACAGGGAAGCTATGAGAGGTGAGCAATAACGCAGCGATAAAGGTGAATCTATGGGATGTGCACGAAAAGACAGCGATATAGGGGAAGCTATGAGAGGTGCGCAAGGCACAGCCATATAGGGGATGCAATGGGAGGGGTGTGA
Organism: Mobula birostris; assembly: GCF_030028105.1. Classification (NCBI taxonomy): domain Eukaryota; kingdom Metazoa; phylum Chordata; class Chondrichthyes; order Myliobatiformes; family Myliobatidae; genus Mobula; species Mobula birostris. Next base: position 196,740 of record NW_027277559.1, read on the forward strand.
ATACACAGCGATATAGTGGATGTGATGAGATGTGCATGAAAACTCAGCGATATTAGGGAAGTTATGAGAGGTGCACAAAAACACAATGATATAGGAGAAGTTATGAGAGGTGTGCGAAAACACAGCGATATAGGGGAAGGTATGAAAGGTGCACGAAAGCACAGCGATATAGGGGAAGAAATGGGATGTGTACGAATACACAGCGATATAAGGGAAGGTATAGGAGGTGGGCGAAAACAGGGCGATATAGGGGAAGGTATGGGATGTGCACGAAGGCACAGCGATATAGGGGATGTTATGGGATGTGCAAGAATACACAGCGAAATAGGGGACGTTATGAGATGTGCATGAAAACACAGCGATATAGTGGAAGGTATGAGAGGTGCACGAAAACGCAGTGATATAAGGGAAGTTATAGGAGGTGCGCGAAAACAGGGCGATATAGGGGAAGGTATGAGAGGTGCACGAAGGCACAGCGATACAGGGGTTGCTATGGGAGGTGCGCGAAAACACAGCGATATAGGAGACGGTATGAGATGTGCATAAAAACATGGCAATATACGAGGAGGTATGAGAGGTGGGCGTAAACACGGCAATATAGGGGAAAGTATGAGAGGTGCGCGAAAACTTGGCATTACATGGGAATGCATCAGAGGTGCCAGAAAACACAGCGATGCAGTGGAAGACATGAGAGGTGCGCGAAAACAGGGCAATATAGTGGAAGGTATGGGATGTGCGCGAAAAGAGGGCGATATAGGGGAAGGTATGAGAGGTGTGCGAGAACACGGCGATATTGGGGACATTATGAGAGGTGTGCGAAAACACGGCGATACGGGAGAATGTATCAATTGTGCGAGAAAACAAAGCGATATAGGGGAAGTATTGAGAGGAGCGAAAACATAGTGATCTAGGTGAAGACATGACAGGTGAGCAAAAACACGGCGATACAGGGGAAGCTATGAGAGGAGAGCAATAACACAGCAATAAAGCTGAATCTATGGAGATGTGCGCGAAAAGACAGCAATATAGGGGAAGCTATGAGAGGTGCGCAAGGCACAGCGATATAGGGTATACTATGGGAGGTGCGTGAATACACAGCGATATAGTGGACGTGATGAGATGTGCATGAAAACGCAGCGATATTAGGGAAGGTATGAGAGGTGCACAAAAACACAGTGATATAGGAGAAGTTATGAGCGGTGTGTGAAAACACAGCAATATAGGGGATGCTATGGGATGTGAGCAAAAACAGGGCGATATAGGGGGAGGTATGAGAGGTTCGCGAAAACACAGCGAAAAAGGGGACGGTATGAGATGTGCATAAAAACACGGCGATATAGGGGGAGGTATGAGATGTGCGCTAAAACACAGCGATGTAGTGGCATACATGAGAGGTGCGTGAAAACAGGACGATACAGGGAAATGCATCAGAGATGCGAGAAAACACAGTGATATAGGGGACGCTATGGGATGTGCGCGAAAACACAGTGATATCGGGGAAGGTATGAGAGATGTGCGAGAACACGGCGATATAGGGGAAATTATGAGAGGTGCGCGAAAACACGGCGATATAGGGAAAATTATGAGAGGTGCGCGAAAACACGACGATACGGGAGAATGTATCAGATGTGCGAGAAAACACAGCGATATAGGGTAAGTATTTAGAGGAGTGAAAACATAGCGATCTAGGTGAAGACATGAGAGGTGCGCAAAGACACGGACATATGGGGGAAGCTATGAGGGGTGAGCAAAAACACGGCGACACAAGGGAATCTATGAGAGGTGAGCAATAACACAGCGATAAAGGTGAATCTATGGGATGTGCGCGAAAAGACAGCGATATAGGGGAAGGTATGAGAGGTGCGCAAGGCACAGCGATATAGGGGGAGGTATGAGAGGTGCGTGAATACACAGCGATATAGGGGATGTGATGAGATGTGCATGAAAACGCAGCGATATTAGGGAAGTTATGAGAGGTGCGCAATAATACAGCAATATAGGAGAAGTTATTAGAGGTGCGCGAAAACACAGCAATATAGGGGGAAGTATGAGAGGTGCGCGAAAACACAGCGATACAGGGGACGCAATAGGACGTGTACGAAAACACAGTGATATAGGGAAAGGTATGAGAGGTCTGCGAGAACACGGCGATATAGGGGAAATTATGAGAGGTGTGCGAAAACACGGCTATACGGGAGAATGTATCAGATGTGCGAGAAAACAGCGATATAGGGGAAGTATTGAGAGGAACGAAAACATAGTGATCTAGGTGAAGACCTGAGAAGTGCGCGAAAACACGGCGATATAGGGGAAGCTATGAGAGGTGAGCAAAAACAGGGCGATACAGGGAAGCTATGAGAGGTGAGCAATAACACAGCGATAAAGGTGAATCTATGGGATGTGCGCGAAAAGACAGCAATATAGGGGAAGCTATGAGAGGTGCGCAAGACACAGCCATATAGGGGATGCTATGGGAGGTGCGTGAATACACAGCGATATAGGGAACGTTATGAGATGTGCATAAAAACACGGCGATATAGGGGAAGTTATGAGAGGTGCGCAAAACTAAAGCAATATAGGAGAAGTTATGAGAGGTGCGTGAAAACAGCGATATAGGGGGAGGTATGAGAAGTAAACGAAAACACAGCGATATAGGGGAAGGTATGGGAGGTGCTCGAAAGCAGGGCGATATAGGGGAAGTTATCAGAGGTGCGTAAAAACCCAGCGATATAGGGGACGTTATGAGATGTGCATGAAAACACGGCGATATAGGGGAAGGTATGAGAGGTGCGCGAAGGCACAGAGAAATAGGGGATGTTATGGGAAGTGCGCGAATACACATGAAATAGGGGACATTATGAGATGTGCATGAAAACACAGCGATATAGTGGAAGGTATGAGAGGTGCACGAAAACGCAGTGATATAAGGGAAGTTATAGGAGGTGCGCGAAAACGTCAATATAGGAGAAGGTATGAGAGGTGCACGAAGGCACAGCGATATAGGGGATGCTATGGGAGGTGCGCGAAAACACAGTGATATAGGGGACGGTATGAGATGTGTGTGAAAACACGGCCATATATGGGAAGCTATGAGAGGTGCGCGAAAACACGGCGATATAGGGGAAAGTAGGAGAGGTGTGCGAAGACTTGGCGTTACAGGCGAATGCATTAGAGGTGCGCGAAAAGACAGCGATATAGGGGAAGCTATGAGAGGTGCGCAAGGCACAGCGATATAGGGGATGCTATGGGAGGTGCGTGAATACACAGCGATATAGGGAACGTGATGAGATGTCCATGAAAACGCAGCGATATTAGGGAAGGTATGAGAGGTGCACAAAAACACAGCGATATAGGAAAAGTTATGAGAGGTGTGCGAAAACACAGCGATATAAGGGAAGGTATGGGAGGTGCACTAATACACAGCGATATAGGGGACATTACGAGATGTGCAGAAAAACACGGCGATATTGGGGAAGTTATGAGAGGTGCGCAATAATACAGTAATATAGCAGAAGTTATGAGAGGTGCGTGAAAACACAGCGATATAGAGGGAGGTATGAGAGGTACACGAAAAAACAGCGATATAGGGGAAGGTATGCGAGGTGCTCGAAAGCAGGGTGATATAGGGGAAGTTATGAGAGGTGCGTGAAAACCCAGCGATATAGGGGACGTTATGAGATGTGCATGAAAACACGGCGATATAGGGGAAGGTATGAGAGGTGCACGAAAATGCAGCTTTATAAGGGAAGGTATAGAAGGTGCGCGAAAACAGGGCGCTATAGGGGAAGGTATGAGAGGTGCAAAAAGGCACATTCGATATAGGGGATGCTATGGTAGGTGCGCAAAGGCACAGCGATATAGGAGACGGGATGAGATGTGCATAAAAACGTGGCGATATTGGGGGAGGTATGACAGGTGCGTGTAAACACGGCGATATAGGGGAAAGTATGCGAGGTGCGCGAAAACTTGGCATTACAAGGGAATGCATCAGAGGTGCCAGAAAACACAGCGATGTAGTGGAATACATGAGAGGTGCACGAAAACAGGGCAATATAGTGGAAGCTATGGGACGTGCATGAAAATTGGGCGATATAGGGGAAGGTATGAGAGGTGCGCGAAAACACAGCGATATAGGGGACGCAATGGGAAGTCTGCGAAAACACAGTGATGTAGGGAAAGGTATGAGAGATGTGCGAGAACACGGCGATATATGGGAAATTATGAGAGGTGTGCGAAAACACGGCGATACGGGAGAATGTATCAGATGTGCTAGAAAACAGCGATATAGGGGAAGTATTGAGAGGAACGAAAACATTGCGATCTAGGTGAAGACATGAGAAGGGTGCGAAAACACGGCGATATAGGGGAAGCTATGAGAGGTGAGCAAAAACAGGGCGATACAGGGAAGCTATGAGAGGTGAGCAATAACGCAGTGATAAAGCTGAATCTATGGGATATGCGCGAAAAGACAGCGATATAGGGGAAGCTATGGGAGGTGCGTGAATACACAGCGATATAGTGGATGTGATGAGATGTGCATGAAAACTCAGCGATATTAGGAAAGTTATGAGAGGTGCACAAAAACATAGCGATATAGGAGAAGTTATGAGAGGTGTGCGAAAACACAGCGATATAGGGGAAGGTATGAAAGGTGCACGAAAGCACAGCGATATAGGGGAAGGAATGGGAGGTGCACGAATACACAGCGATATAGGGGACGTTATGAGATGTGCATAAAAACACGGTGATATAGGGGAAGTTATGAGAGGTGCGCAAAAATACAGCAATATAGGAGAAGTTATGAGAGGTGCGTGAAAACACAACGATATAGGGGGAGGTATGAGAGGTGCACGAAAACACAGCGATATAAGGGAAGGTATAGGAGGTGGGCGAAAACAGGGCAATATAGGGGAAGGTATCGGAGGTGCACGAAGGCACAGCGATATAGGGGATGTTATGAGAGGTGCACGAATACACAGCGAAATAGGGGACGTTATGAGATGTGCATAAAAAAACTGCAATATAGGGGAAGTTATGAGAGGTGCGCAAAAATACAGCAATTTTTGAGAAGTTATGAGAGGTGCTTGAAAACACTGCGATATAGGGGGAGGTATGAGAGGTAAACGAAAACATAGCGATATAGGGGAAGGTATGGGAGGTGCTCGAAAGCAGGGTGATATAGGGGAAGTTATGAGAGGTGCGTAAAAACAAAGCGATATAGGGGACGTTATGAGATGTGCATGAAAACACGGCGATATAGGGGAAGGTATGAGAGGTGCGTGAAGGCACAGAGAAATAGGGAATGTTATGCGAAGTGCACGAATACACAGCGAAATAGGGGACATTATGAGATGTGCATGAAAACACAGCGATATAGTGGAAGGTATGAGAGGTGCACGAAAACGCAGTGATATAAGGGAAGTTATAGGAGGTGCGCGAAAACGGCAATATAAGGGAAGGTATGAGAGGTGCATAAAAACCCAGTGATATTGGAGAAGTTATGAGAGGTGTGTGAAAACACAGCGATAAAGGGGAAGGTATGAAAGGTGCACGAAAACACAGCGATATAGGGGAAGGAATCGGAGGTGCGCGAAAACAGGGCGATATAGGGGAAGGTATGTGAGGTACGCGAAGGCACAGCGATATAGGGGATGCTATGGGAGGTGTGCGAATACACAGTGATATAGGGGACGCTATGAGAGGTGCGTGAAAACACAGCGATATAGGGGGAGGTATGAGAGGTACACGAAAACACAGCGATAAGGGGAAGGTATGGGAGGTGCTCGAAAACAAGGCGATATAGAGAAAGGTATGAGAGGTGAGCAAAAACACGGGGATACAGGGGAAGCTATGAGAGGTGAGCAATAACACAGCGATAAATGTGAATCTATGGGATGTGCGCAAAAAGACAGCGATATAGGGGACGGTATGAGAGGTGCGCAAGGCACAGCGATATAGGGGATGCTATGGGAGGTGTGTGAATACACAGCGATATAGGGGACGTGATGAGATGTGCATGAAAATGCAGCGATATTAGGGAAGGTATGAGAGTTGCAAAAAAAAACAGTGATATAGGAGAAGTTATGAGAGGTGTGTGAAAACACAGCGATATAGGGGAAGGTATGAGAGGTGCACGAAAACAGCGATATAGGTGAATGAATGGGAGGTGCGCGAAAACAGGGTGATATAGGGGAAGGTATGAGAGGTGCGCAAGGCACAGCGATATAGGGGGAAGTATGAGAGGTGCACAAAAACACAGCAATGTAGGGGAAGGTATGTAAGGTGCTCGAAAACAGGGTGTTATAGATGAAATTAATGGAGGTATGCGAAGGCACAGCAATATAGGGGATGCTATGGAAGGTGCGCGAAAACACAGTAATATAGGGGAAGACAGGAGAGGTGCGCAAAAAGACAGCGATATAGGGGAAGGTATGAGAGGTGCGCAAGGCACAGCGATATAAGGAATGCTATGGGAGGTGCGTGAATACACAGCGATATAGGGGATGTGATGAGATGTGCATGAAAACGCAGCAATATTAGGGAAGGTATGAGAGGTGTACAAAAACACAGCGATATAGGAGAAGTTATGAGAGGTGTGTGAAAACACAGTGATATAGGGGAAGGTATGAAAGGTGCAAGAAAACACAGCGATATAGAGGCTGGAATGGGAGATGCACAAAAACAGGGCGATATAGGGGAACGTATGAGAGGTGCACAAAAACACAGCGTTATAGGAGAAGTTATGAGAGGTGTGTGAAAACACAGCGATATAGGGAAGGTATGAGAGGTGCACGAAAACACGGCGATACAGGGGAAGTTATGAGAGGTGCGCAATAATACAGCAATATAGAAGAAGTTATTAGAGGTGCGTGAAAACACAGCAATATAGGGGGAGGTATGAGAGGTACACGAAAACACAGCGATATAGGGGAAGGTATGGGAGGTGCTCGAAAGCAGGGTGATATAGGGGAATTAATGAGAGGTGCGCGAAAACAGGACGATATAGGGGACGCAATGGGACGTTCGCGAAAACACAGTAATATAGGGGAAGGTATGAGAAGTGTGCGAGAACACGGCGATATAGGGAGAATGTATCAGATGTGCGAGAAAACACAGCGATATAGGGTAAGTATTTAGAGGAGTGAAAACATAGCGATCTAGGTGAAGACATGAGAGGTGCGCAAAGACACGGACATATGGGGGAAGCTATGAGGGGTGAGCAAAAACACGGCGACACAAGGGAATCTATGAGAGGTGAGCAATAACACAGCGATAAAGGTGAATCTATGGGATGTGCGCGAAAAGACAGCGATATAGGGGAAGGTATGAGAGGTGCGCAAGGCACAGCGATATAGGGGGAGGTATGAGAGGTGCGTGAATACACAGCGATATAGGGGACGTGATGAGATGTGCATGAAAACGCAGCGATATTAGGGAAGTTATGAGAGGTGCACAAAAACACAGCGATATAGGGGAAGTTATGAGAGGTGTGTGAAAACACAGCGATATAGGGAAGGTATGAGAGGTGCATGAAAACACGGCGATATAGGGGAAGTTATGAGAGGTGCGCAATAATACAGCAATATAGGAGAAGTTATTAGAGGTGCGCGAAAACACAGCAATATAGGGGGAAGTATGAGAGGTGCGCGAAAACACAGCGATACAGGGGACGCAATAGGACGTGTACGAAAACACAGTGATATAGGGAAAGGTATGAGAGGTCTGCGAGAACACGGCGATATAGGGGAAATTATGAGAGGTGTGCGAAAACACGGCTATACGGGAGAATGTATCAGATGTGCGAGAAAACAGCGATATAGGGGAAGTATTGAGAGGAACGAAAACATAGTGATCTAGGTGAAGACCTGAGAAGTGCGCGAAAACACGGCGATATAGGGGAAGCTATGAGAGGTGAGCAAAAACAGGGCGATACAGGGAAGCTATGAGAGGTGAGCAATAACACAGCGATAAAGGTGAATCTATGGGATGTGCGCGAAAAGACAGCAATATAGGGGAAGCTATGAGAGGTGCGCAAGACACAGCCATATAGGGGATGCTATGGGAGGTGCGTGAATACACAGCGATATAGGGAACGTTATGAGATGTGCATAAAAACACGGCGATATAGGGGAAGTTATGAGAGGTGCGCAAAACTAAAGCAATATAGGAGAAGTTATGAGAGGTGCATGAAAACAGCGATATAGGGGGAGGTATGAGAAGTAAACGAAAACACAGCGATATAGGGGAAGGTATGGGAGGTGCTCGAAAGCAGGGCGATATAGGGGAAGTTATCAGAGGTGCGTAAAAACCCAGCGATATAGGGGACGTTATGAGATGTGCATGAAAACACGGCGATATAGGGGAAGGTATGAGAGGTGCGCGAAGGCACAGAGAAATAGGGGATGTTATGGGAAGTGCGCGAATACACATGAAATAGGGGACATTATGAGATGTGCATGAAAACACAGCGATATAGTGGAAGGTATGAGAGGTGCACGAAAACGCAGTGATATAAGGGAAGTTATAGGAGGTGCGCGAAAACGTCAATATAGGAGAAGGTATGAGAGGTGCACGAAGGCACAGCGATATAGGGGATGCTATGGGAGGTGCGCGAAAACACAGCGATATAGGAGACGGTATAAGATGTGCATAAAATCATGGCGATATACGGGGAGGTATGAGACGTGCGCGTAAACACGGCGATATAGGGGCAAGTATGAGAGGTGCGCGAAAACTTGGCGTTACATGGGAATGCATCAGATGTGCCAGAAAACTCAGCGATGTGGAAGACATGAGAGGTGCGCGAAAACAGGGCAATATAGTGGAAGGTATGGGATGTGCGCGAAAACAGGGCGATATAGGGGAAGGTATGAGAGGTGCGCGAAAACACAGCGATATAGGGGAAGTTATGAGAGGTGTGCGAGAACATGGCGATATTGGGGAAATTATGAGACGTGTGCGAAAACACGGCGATACGGGAGAATGTATCAATTGTGCGAGATAACACAGCGATATAGGGGAAGTATTGAGAGGAGCGAAAACATAGTGATCTAGGTGAAGACATGACAGGTGAGCAAAAACACGGCGATATAGGGGAAGCTATGAGAGGAGAGCAAAAACACAGCGATAAAGCTGAATCTATGGAGATGTGCGCGAAAAGACAGCAATATAGGGGAAGGTATGAGTGGTTCACGAAGGCACAGCGATATAGGGGATGCGATGGGAGGTGTGTGAATATACAGCGATATAGGGGATGTGATGAGATGTGCATGAAAACTCAGCGATATTAGGGAAGGTATGAGAGGTGCACAAAAACACAGCGATATAGGAGAAGTTATGAGAGGTGTGTGAAAACACAGCGATATAGGGGAAGGTATGAAAGGTGCACGAAAGCACAGCGATATAGGGGAAGGAATCGGAGGTGCGCGAAAACAGGGCGATATAGGGGAAGGTATGTGAGGTGCGCGAAGGCACAGCGATATAGGGGATGCTATGGGAGGTGCGCGAATACACAGCGATATAGGGGACGCTATGAGAGGTGCGTGAAAATACAGCGATATAGGGGGAGGTATGAGAGGTACACGAAAACACAGCGATAAGGGGAAGGTATGGGAGGTGGTCGAGAACAAGGCGATATAGAGGAAGGTATGAGAGGTGTGCGAAGGCACAGCAATATAGGGTATGCTATGGGAGGTGTGCGAAAACACACTGATATAGGGGAAGACATGAGAGGTGCGCAAAAACAGGGCAATATAGTGGAAGCTAGGTGATGTGCGTGATAACAGGGAGATATTGGGGAAGTTATGAGAGGTGCGCGAAAACACAGCGATATAGGGGAAGCTATGGGACATGCGCAAAAAAACAGTGATATAGGGGAAGGTATGAGAGGTGTGCGTGAACACTGCGATATAGGGGAAATTGTAAGAGGTGCGCGAAAACATGGCAATACAGGAGAATGTACCGGAGGTGCGAGAAAACACAGCAATATAGGGGAAGGTATGGGAGGTGCACGAAAACAGGGCGATATAGGGGAATCTATGAGAGGAGAGCAAAAACACGGTGATACAGGGGAAGCTATGAGAGTTGAGCAATAACACAGCGATAAAGGTGAATCTATGGGATGTGCGCAAAAAGACAGCGATATAGGGGAAGGTATGAGAGGTGCGCAAGGCACAGCAATATAGGGGATGCTATGGGAGGTGCGTGAAAACAGGGTGATATAGGGGAAGGTATGAGAGGTGCGCAAGGCGCAGCGATATAGGGGGAGGTATGAGAGGTGCACAAAAACACAACGATATAGGGGAAGGTATGTAAGGTGCTCGAAAACAGGGTGATATAGATTAAGTTAGTGGAGGTATGCGAAGGCACTGCAATATAGGGGATGCTATGGAAGGTGCGCGAAAACACAGTGATATAGGGGAAGACAGGAGAGGTGCGCGAAAACACGGCGATATAGGGGAAGCTATGAGAGGTGAGCAAAAACACGGCAATACAGGGGAAGCTATGAGAGGTGAACAATAATACAGCGATAAAGGTGAATCTATGGGATGTGCGCGAAAAGACTGCGATATAGGGGAAGGTATGAGAGGTGCACAAGGCACAGCGATATAGGGGATGCTATGGGAGGTGCGTGAATACACAGCGATATAGGGGACGTGATGAGATGTGCATGAAAACGCAGCGATATTAGGGAAGGTATGAGAGGAGCACGAAAACACAGCGATATTGGGGAAAAAATGGGAGGTGCACGAATACACAGCGATATAGGGGACATTATGAGATGTGCATAAAAACACGGCGATATAGGGGAAGTTATGAGAGGTGCGCAAAAATACAGCAATATAGGATAAGTTATGAGAGGTGCGTGAAAACACAACGATATTGGGGGAAGTATGAGAGGTACACGAAAACGCAGCGATATAAGGGAAGGTATAGGAGTTGCGCGAAAACAGGGCAATATAGGGGAATGTATGAGAGGTGCGTGAAAGCACAGCGATATAGGGGACGCTATGGGACGTGCGTGAAAACACAGTGATATAGGGGAAGGTATGAGAGATGTGCAAGAAGACGGCGAGATAGGGGAAATTATGAGAGGTGCGCGAAAACACGGCGATACGGGAGAATGTATCAGATGTGCGAGAAAACACAGCGATATAAGGGAAGTAATGAGAGGAGCGAAAACATAGCGATCTCGGTGAAGACACGAGAGGTGCATGAAAACACGGCGATATAGGGGAAGCTATGAGAGGTGAGCAAAACACGGCTTTACAGGGGAAGCTATGAGAGGTGAGCAATAACACAGCGATAAAGGTGAATCTATGGGATGTGCGCGAAAAGACAGCGATATAGGGGAAGGTATGAGAGGTGCGCAATGCACAGCGATATAGGGGATGCTATGGGAGATGCGTGAATACACAGTGATATAGGGGACGTGATGAGATGTGCATGAAAACGCAGCGATATTAGGGAAGGTATGAGAGGTGCACAAAAACACAGCGATATAGGAGAAGCTATGAGAGGTGTGTGAAAACACAGTGATATAGGGGCAGGTATGAAAGGTGCACGAAAACACAGCGATATAGGGGAAGGAATTGGAGATGCACGAAAACAGGGCGATATAGGGTAAGGTATGAGAGGTGCGCGAAGGCACAGCGACATAGGGGATACTATGGGAGGTGCGTGAATGCACAGCGATATAGGGGACATGATGAGATGTGCATGAAAATGCAACGATGTTAGTGAAGGTATGAGAGGTGCGCGAAAGCACAGCGATATAGGGGAAGGTATGAGAAGTGCGCGAAGGCACAGCGATATAGGGGATGCAATGGGAGTTGCTTGAATACACAGAGTTATAGGGGACGTTATGAGATGTGCATGAAAACAGGGCGATATTGGGGAAGCCATGAGAGGTGTGCGAAAATTCAGCGATATAGGCGACGCTATGGGAGGTGTGTGAAGACAGGGCAACATAGGGGAAGGTATGAGAGGTGCGCGAAGTTACAGCGAGATAGGGGATGCTATGGGAGGTGCGCGAATACACAGCGATATAGGGGACGTTATGAGATTTGTATAAAAACATGGCAATATAGGGGAAGTTATGAGAGGTGCGCAAAAATACAGCAATACAGGGGAAGTTATGAGAGGTGCGTGAAAACACAGCTATATAAGGGGACGTATGAGAGGTACACGAAGACACAGCGATATAGGGGAAGGTATGGGAGCTGCTCGAAAACAGGGCGATATAGGGAAAGGTATGATACGTGTGCGAAACACAGCAATATAGGGGATGGTATGGGAGATGCACGAAAACACAGTGATATAGGGGAAGACATGAGAGGTGCGTGAAAACAGAGCGATATAGGGGACGCTATTGGACATGTGCGAAATCACAGTTATAGGGGAATTTATGGAAGGTGCGCGAAAACAGGGCGATATAGAGGAAGGTATGAGAGGTGCGCGAAGACACAACAATATAAGGGATGCTATGGGAGGTGCGCGAATACGCAGCGATATAGAGGACATTATGAGATGTGCATGAAAACACGGCAATATAGGGGAAGGTATAAGAGCTGCGCAAAAATTCAGCGATATAGGGGACGTTATGAGATGTGCATGAAAACACGCCGATATAGGGGAAGGTATGAGAGGTGCACGAAGGCACAGCGATACACGGGATGCTATGGGAGTTGCATGAATACACAGAGATATAGGGGACGTTAAGAGATATGCATGAAAACACGGCGATATTGGGGAAGCCATGAGTGGTGCGCAAAAATACGGCAATATAAGAGAAATTATGAGAGGTGCGTGAAAACACAGCGATATAGAGGAATGTATCAGAGGTGCGCGAAGACACATCAATATAAGGGATGCTATGGGAGGTGCGCGAATACGCAGCGATATAGGGGACATTATGAGATGTGCATGAAAACACGGCAATATAGGGGAAGGTATAAGAGCTGCGCAAAAATACAGCGATATAGGAGAAGTTATGAGAGGTGCGTGGAAACACAGCGATATAAGGGAAGGTAGGAGAGGTGCACGAAAACAAAGCGATATTGGGGAAGGTATGGGAGGTGCGCGAAAACAGGGCGATATAGGGGAACCTATGTGATGTGCACGAAACCACGGCGATACAGGGGAATGTATCAGAGGTGCGAGAAAACACAGCGATATAGGGGACGCTATAGGACATGAGCAAAAAGACAGTGATATAGGGGAAGGTATGAGAGGTGTGTGAGAACACGGCGATATAGGGGAAATTGTAAGAGGTGCGCGAAAACATGGCAATACAGGAGAATGCATCAGAGGTGCGAGAAAACACAGCGATATAGGGGAAGTAATGATAGGAGTGAAAACATAGCGATATAGGTTAAGACATGCGAGGTGCGCGAAAGCATGGCGATACAGGGTAAGCTATGAGAGGTGAGCGATTACACAGCGATCAAGGTGAAGCTATGGGATATGCGCGAAAACAGCGATGTAGGCGAAGCTATGGGAGGTGACCGAAAACACAGCGATATAGGGGACGGTATGAGATGTGCATGAATACATGGCGATATTGGGGAAGCCATGAGAGGTGCCTGAAAACACAGCGATATAGGGGAAGGTATGAGAGGTGCGCAAAAACACAGCGATATAGGAGAAGTTAAGAGAGGTGCGTGAAAACACAGCGATATAGGGGAAGGTATGAGAGGTGCGCAAAAACACAGCGATATAGGGGACGCAATGGGACGTGCGCGAAAACACAGGGGAAAACATAGGGGAAGTTATGAGAGGTGCGCGAGAACACGGCGATACGGGAGAATGTATCAGATGTGCGAGAAAACACAGAGATATAGGGGAAGTATTGAGAAGATCGAATACATAGCGATCGAGGGGAAGACATGAGAGGTGCGCGAAAACATGGCGATATAGGGAAAGCTATGAGAGCTGAGTAAAAACACAGCGATATAGTGGAACCTATGAGAGGTTCGCAAGGCACAGCGGTATAGGGGATGCTATGGGAGGTGCGTGAATACACAGCGATATAGTGGACGTGATGAGATGTGCATGAAAACGCAGTGATATTAGGGAAGGTATGAGAGGTGCACAAAACACAGCGATATAGGAGAAGTTATGAGAGGTGTGCGAAAACACAGCGATATAGGGGAATGTATGAAAGGTGCACGAAAACGCAGTGATATAAGGGAAGGTATAGGAGGTGCGCGAAAACAGGGCGATACAGGGTACGGTATGAGAGGTGCACGAAGGCACAGCGATATAGGGGATGCTATGGGAGGTGCGCGAAAACACAGCAATATAGGAGACGGTATGAGATGTGCATAAAAACATGGCGATATCGGAGCAGGTATGAGACGTGCGCGTAAACACGGCGATATAGGGGAAAGTATGAGAGGTGCGCGAAAACTTGGTGTTACAGGGGAATGCATCAGAGGTGCCAGAAAACACAGCGATGTAGTGGAAGACATGAGGTGTGCGCGAAAACAGGGCAATATAATGGAAGGTATGGGATGTGCGCGAAAACAGGGCGATATAAGGGAAGGTATGAGAGGTGCGCGAAGGCACAGCGATATAGGGGATGCTATGGGAGGTGCGCGAATACACAGCGATATAGGGGACGTTATGAGATGTGTATAATAACATGGCAATATAGGGGAAGTTATGAGAGGTGCGCAAAAATACAGCAATACAGGGGAAGTTATGAGAGGTGCGTGAAAACACAGCTTTATAAGGGGACGTATGAGAGGTACAGCGATATAGGGGGAGGTATGGGAGCTGCTCGAAAACAGGGCGATATAGGAAAAGGTATGATACGTGTGCGAAACACAGCAATATAGGGGATGGTATGGGAGATGCACGAAAACACAGTGATATAGGGGAAGACATGAGGGGTGCGTGAAACAGAGCGATATAGGGGACGCTATTGGATGTGCGCGAAAACACAGTGATATAGGGGAAGATATGAGAGGTGTGCGAGAACACGGCGATATAGGGGAAGGTATGAGAGGTGTGCAAAAACGCAGCGATGTAGGCGAAGCCATGGGAGGTGCACGGGAAACAGGGCGATATAGGGGAAGGTATCAGAGGTGCGTGAAGGCGCAGCGATATAGGGGATGCTATGGCAGTTGCGCGAATACACAGCGATATATGGGACGTTAAGAGATGTGCTTGAAAATGCAGCGATATTGGGGAAGCCATGAGAGGTGAGCAAAAATACAGCGATATAGGAGAAATTATGAGAGGTGCGTGAAAACACAGCGATATAGGGGGAGGTATGAGAGGTGCATGAAAACACAGCGATATAGGGGAAGGTATGGAAGGTGCACGAAAACAGGGCGATATAGGGGAAGGTATGAGAGGTGAGCGAAGGCACAGCAATATAAGGGATGCTATGGGACTTGCGCGAATACACAGCGATATAGAGGACGCTATGAGATGCGCATGAAAACACAGCGATATAGGGGAAGGTATAAGAGCTGCACAAAAATACAGTGATATAGGAGAAGTTATGAGAGGTGCGTGAAAACACAGCGAGAGAAGGGAAGGTATGAGAGGTGCACGAAAACACAGCGATATTGGGGAAGTTATGGGATGTGCGCGAAACCACGACGATACAGGGTAATGTATCAGAGGGGCGAGAAAACACAGCGATATAGGGGACGCTATGGGATATGCGCAAAAACACAGTGCTATAGGGGAAGACATGAGAGGTGCGCAAAAACACAGTGCTTTGGGGGAAGGTATGAGAGCTACGTGAAAACACAGTGATATAGGTGAAGGTATGAGAGGAGCGCGTAAACAGGACGATAGAGGGGAGGTTATGAGAGGTGCGTGAAAACACGGTGATATTGGGGAAGGTATGAGAGGTGTGCAAAAACACAGCGGTATACGGGAATGCATGAGAGGTGCACGAAAACAGCGATATAGGTGAAGGAATGGGAGGTGCGCGAAAACAGGGCGATATTTGGGAAGGTATGAGAGGTGCGCGAAAGCACAGTGATATAAAGGAATCTATGGGAGGTGCGCGAATATACAGCAATATAGAGGATGTTATGAGATGTGCATGACAACACGGCGATATAGGGGAAGCTATGAGAGGTGAGCAATAACACAGCGATAAAGGTGAATCTATGGGATGTGCGCGAAAAGACAGTGATATAGGGGAAGGTATGAGAGGTCCGCAAGGCACAGCGATATAGGGGGAGGTATGAGAGGTGCACGAAAACACAGCGATATAGGGGACATGATGAGATGTGCATGAAAACGCAGTGATATTAGGGAAGGTATGAGAGGTGCCCAAAAACACAGCGATATAAGAGAAGTTATGAGAGGTGTGTGAAAACACAGCGATATAGGGGGAGGTATGAGAGGTGCATGAAAACAGAGCGATATAGGGGTTGCTATTGGACGTGCGCGAAAACACAGTGATATAGGGGAAGATATGAGAGGTGTGCGAGAACACGGCGATATAGGTGAAATTATGAGAGTTGAGCGAAAACACGTTGATACAGGGAACAGTATCAGAAGTGCGAGAACACAGAGCGTTATAGGGGAAGTAATGAGAAGAGCGGAAACACAGCGATATAGGTGAAGACATGAGAGGTGCGCGAAAACATGGCGATATAGGGGAAGCTATGAGAGGTAAGCAATAACACAGCGATAATGTTGAAGTTATGGGATGTGCGCGAAAACAGGGCGATATAGGGGAAGGTATGAGAGGTGCGCAAAAACACAGCGATATATGCGAAGCCATGGGAGGTGCGCGGGAAACAGGGCGATATAGGGGAAGGTATGACCGGTGTGCGAAGGCACAGCGATATAGGGGATGCTATGGGAGGTGCGTGAATACACAGAGTTATAGGAGACGTTATGAGATGTGCATGAAAACATGGCGATATTGGGGAAGCCATGAGAGGTGTGCGAAAATACAGCGATATAGGGGACGGTATGGGAGGTGTGCGAAAACAGGGCGATATATGGGAATACATGAGAGGTGCGCGAAGGCACAGTGATATAGGGGATAGTATGGGAGGTGCGCAAATACAGAGGTATATAGGGGATGTTATGAGATGTGCATGAAAACACATCAATATAGGGAAAGGTATGAGATGTGCACAAAAATACATCGATATAGGGGAAGGTATGAGAGGTGCGCGAAAACAGCGATGTAGGCGAAGCTATGGGAGGTGCGCGCAAGCACAGCGATATAGGGGAAGGTATGAGATGTGCATGAATACACGGCGATAGTCGGGAAGCCATGAGAGGTGTGCAAAAACACAGTGCTATAGGTATGAGAGGTGCGTGAAAACACGGTGATATTGGGGAAGGTATGAGAGGTGTGCAAAAACACAGCGGTATACGGGAATGCATGAGAGGTGCACGAAAACAGCGATATAGGTGAAGGAATGGGAGGTGCGCGAAAACAGGGCGATATTTGGGAAGGTATGAGAGGTGCGCGAAAGCACAGTGATATAAGGGAAGCTATGGGAGGTGCGCGAATATACAGCCATATAGAGGACGTTATGAGATGTGCATGACAACACGGCGATATAGGGGAAGCTATGAGAGGTGAGCAATAACACAGCGATAAAGGTGAATCTATGGGATGTGCGCGAAAAGACAGCGATATAGGGGAAGGTATGAGAGGTCCGCAAGGCACAGCGATATAGGGGGAGGTATGAGAGGTGCACGAAAACACAGCGATATAGGGGACATGATGAGATGTGCATGAAAACGCAGTGATATTAGGGAAGGTATGAGAGGTGCCCAAAAACACAGCAATATAAGAGAAGTTATGAGAGGTGTGTGAAAACACAGCGATATAGGGGGAGGTATGAGAGGTGCATGAAAACAGAGCGATATAGGGGTTGCTATTGGACGTGCGCGAAAACACAGTGATATAGGGGAAGATATGAGAGGTGTGCGAGAGCACGGCGATATAGGTGAAATTATGAGAGGTGCGCGAAAACACGTTGATACAGGGAACTGTATCAGAAGTGCGAGAACACAGAGCGATATGGGGGAAGTAATGAGAGGAGCGGAAACACAGCGATATAGGTGAAGAAATGAGAGGTGCGCGAAACCACGGCGATATAGGGGAAGGTATGAGAGGTGCGCAAAAACACAGCGATGTAGGCGAAGCCATGGGAGGTGCACGGGAAACAGGGCGATATAGGGGAAGGTATGACCGGTGTGCGAAGGCACAGCGATATAGGGGATGCTATGGGAGGTGCGTGAATACACAGAGTTATAGGAGACGTTATGAGATGTGCATGAAAACATGGCGATATTGGGGAAGCCATGAGAGGTGTGCGAAAATACAGCGATATAGGGGACGGTATGGGAGGTGTGCGAAAACAGGGCGATATATGGGAATACATGAGAGGTGCGCGAAGGCACAGTGATATAGGGGATAGTATGGGAGGTGCGCAAATACAGAGGTATATAGGGGATGTTATGAGATGTGCATGAAAACACATCAATATAGGGAAAGGTATGAGATGTGCACAAAAATACATCGATATAGGGGAAGGTATGAGAGGTGCGCGAAAACAGCGATGTAGGCGAAGCTATGGGAGGTGCGCGCAAGCACAGCGATATAGGGGAAGGTATGAGATGTGCATGAATTCACGGCGATAGTCGGGAAGCCATGAGAGGTGTGCAAAAACACAGTGCTATAGGTATGAGAGGTGCGTGAAAACACGGTGATATTGGGGAAGGTATGAGAGGTGTGCAAAAACACAGCGGTATACGGGAATGCATGAGAGGTGCACGAAAACAGCGATATAGGTGAAGGAATGGGAGGTGCGCGAAAACAGGGCGATATTTGGGAAGGTATGAGAGGTGCGCGAAAGCACAGTGATATAAGGGAAGCTATGGGAGGTGCGCGAATATACAGCCATATAGAGGACGTTATGAGATGTGCATGACAACACGGCGATATAGGGGAAGCTATGAGAGGTGAGCAATAACACAGCGATAAAGGTGAATCTATGGGATGTGCGCGAAAAGACAGTGATATAGGGGAAGGTATGAGAGGTCCGCAAGGCACAGCGATATAGGGGGAGGTATGAGAGGTGCACGAAAACACAGCGATATAGGGGACATGATGAGATGTGCATGAAAACGCAGCGATATTAGGGAAGGTATGAGAGGTGCACAAAAACGCAGCGATGTAGGCGAAGCCATGGGAGGTGCACGGGAAACAGGGCGATATAGGGGAAGGTATCAGAGGTGCGTGAAGGCGCAGCGATATAGGGGATGCTATGGCAGTTGCGCGAATACACAGCGATATATGGGACGTTAAGAGATGTGCTTGAAAATGCAGCGATATTGGGGAAGCCATGAGAGGTGAGCAAAAATACAGCGATATAGGAGAAATTATGAGAGGTGCGTGAAAACACAGCGATATAGGGGGAGGTATGAGAGGTGCATGAAAACACAGCGATATAGGGGAAGGTATGGAAGGTGCACGAAAACAGGGCGATATAGGGGAAGGTATGAGAGGTGAGCGAAGGCACAGCAATATAAGGGATGCTATGGGACTTGCGCGAATACACAGCGATATAGAGGACGCTATGAGATGCGCATGAAAACACAGCGATATAGGGGAAGGTATAAGAGCTGCGCAAAAACACAGTGCTATAGGGGAAGACATGAGAGGTGCGCAAAAACACAGTGCTTTGGGGGAAGGTATGAGAGCTACGTGAAAACACAGTGATATAGGTGAAGGTATGAGAGGAGCGCGTAAACAGGGCGATAGAGGGGAGGTTATGAGAGGTGCGTGAAAACACGGTGATATTGGGGAAGGTATGAGAGGTGTGCAAAAACACAGCGGTATACGGGAATGCATGAGAGGTGCACGAAAACAGCGATATAGGTGAAGGAATGGGAGGTGCGCGAAAACAGGGCGATATTTGGGAAGGTATGAGAGGTGCGCGAAAGCACAGTGATATAAAGGAATCTATGGGAGGTGCGCGAATATACAGCAATATAGAGGACGTTATGAGATGTGCATGACAACACGGCGATATAGGGGAAGCTATGAGAGGTGAGCAATAACACAGCGATAAAGGTGAATCTATGGGATGTGCGCGAAAAGACAGTGATATAGGGGAAGGTATGAGAGGTCCGCAAGGCACAGCGATATAGGGGGAGGTATGAGAGGTGCACGAAAACACAGCGATATAGGGGACATGATGAGATGTGCATGAAAACGCAGTGATATTAGGGAAGGTATGAGAGGTGCCCAAAAACACAGCGATATAAGAGAAGTTATGAGAGGTGTGTGAAAACACAGCGATATAGGGGGAGGTATGAGAGGTGCATGAAAACAGAGCGATATAGGGGTTGCTATTGGACGTGCGCGAAAACACAGTGATATAGGGGAAGATATGAGAGGTGTGCGAGAACACGGCGATATAGGTGAAATTATGAGAGTTGAGCGAAAACACGTTGATACAGGGAACAGTATCAGAAGTGCGAGAACACAGAGCGTTATAGGGGAAGTAATGAGAAGAGCGGAAACACAGCGATATAGGTGAAGACATGAGAGGTGCGCGAAAACATGGCGATATAGGGGAAGCTATGAGAGGTAAGCAATAACACAGCGATAATGTTGAAGTTATGGGATGTGCGCGAAAACAGGGCGATATAGGGGAAGGTATGAGAGGTGCGCAAAAACACAGCGATATATGCGAAGCCATGGGAGGTGCGCGGGAAACAGGGCGATATAGGGGAAGGTATGACCGGTGTGCGAAGGCACAGCGATATAGGGGATGCTATGGGAGGTGCGTGAATACACAGAGTTATAGGAGACGTTATGAGATGTGCATGAAAACATGGCGATATTGGGGAAGCCATGAGAGGTGTGCGAAAATACAGCGATATAGGGGACGGTATGGGAGGTGTGCGAAAACAGGGCGATATATGGGAATACATGAGAGGTGCGCGAAGGCACAGTGATATAGGGGATAGTATGGGAGGTGCGCAAATACAGAGGTATATAGGGGATGTTATGAGATGTGCATGAAAACACATCAATATAGGGAAAGGTATGAGATGTGCACAAAAATACATCGATATAGGGGAAGGTATGAGAGGTGCGCGAAAACAGCGATGTAGGCGAAGCTATGGGAGGTGCGCGCAAGCACAGCGATATAGGGGAAGGTATGAGATGTGCATGAATTCACGGCGATAGTCGGGAAGCCATGAGAGGTGTGCAAAAACACAGTGCTATAGGTATGAGAGGTGCATGAAAACACGGTGATATTGGGGAAGGTATGAGAGGTGTGCAAAAACACAGCGGTATACGGGAATGCATGAGAGGTGCACGAAAACAGCGATATAGGTGAAGGAATGGGAGGTGCGCGAAAACAGGGCGATATTTGGGAAGGTATGAGAGGTGCGCGAAAGCACAGTGATATAAGGGAAGCTATGGGAGGTGCGCGAATATACAGCCATATAGAGGACGTTATGAGATGTGCATGACAACACGGCGATATAGGGGAAGCTATGAGAGGTGAGCAATAACACAGCGATAAAGGTGAATCTATGGGATGTGCGCGAAAAGACAGCGATATAGGGGAAGGTATGAGAGGTCCGCAAGGCACAGCGATATAGGGGGAGGTATGAGAGGTGCACGAAAACACAGCGATATAGGGGACATGATGAGATGTGCATGAAAACGCAGTGATATTAGGGAAGGTATGAGAGGTGCCCAAAAACACAGCAATATAAGAGAAGTTATGAGAGGTGTGTGAAAACACAGCGATATAGGGGGAGGTATGAGAGGTGCATGAAAACAGAGCGATATAGGGGTTGCTATTGGACGTGCGCGAAAACACAGTGATATAGGGGAAGATATGAGAGGTGTGCGAGAGCACGGCGATATAGGTGAAATTATGAGAGGTGCGCGAAAACACGTTGATACAGGGAACTGTATCAGAAGTGCGAGAACACAGAGCGATATGGGGGAAGTAATGAGAGGAGCGGAAACACAGCGATATAGGTGAAGAAATGAGAGGTGCGCGAAACCACGGCGATATAGGGGAAGGTATGAGAGGTGCGCAAAAACACAGCGATGTAGGCGAAGCCATGGGAGGTGCACGGGAAACAGGGCGATATAGGGGAAGGTATGAGCGATGCCCGAAGGCACAGCGATATAGGGGATGCTATGGGAGGTGCGTGAATACACAGAGATATAGGAGACGTTATGAGATGTGCATGAAAACACGGCGATATTGGGGAAGCCATGAGAGGTGTGCGAAAATACAGCGATATAGGGGACGGTATGGGAGGTGTGCGAAAACAGGGCGACATAGGGGAAGGTAAGAGAGGTGCACGAAGGCACAGCGATATAGGGGATGCTATGGCAGTTGCGCGAAAACACAACAATATATGGGACGTTAAGAGATGTGCATGAAAACGCGGCGATATTGGGAAAGCTATGAGAGGTGTGCAAAAATACGGCGATATAGGAGAAATTATGAGAGGTGCATGAAAACACAGCGATATAGGGGGAGGTATGAGAGGTGCATGAAAACACAGCGATTTTGGGGAAGGTATGGAAGGTGCGCGAAAACAGGGCGATATAGGGGAAGGTATGAGAGGTGTGCGAAGGCACAGTAATATAAGGGATGCTATGGGAGGTGCGCGAATACACAGCGATATAGGGGACGCTATGAGATGTGCATGAACACACGGCAATATAGGGGAAGGTATAAGAGCTGCACAAAAATACAGTGCTATAGGAGAAGTTATGAGAGGTGCGTGAAAACACAGCGAGATATGGGAAGGTATGAGAGGTGCACGAAAACACAGCGATATTGGGGAAGGTATGGGAGGTGCGCGATAACAGGGCGATGTAGGGGAAGTTATGAGAGGTGCGCGAAGGCACAGCGATATAGGGGATGCTATGAGAGGTGCGCGAAACCACCGTGATATAGGGGAAGACATGAGAGGTGCGCAAAAACAGGGCAATATAGTGGAACCTATGGGATGTGCGCGAATCCACGGCAATACAGAGGAATGTATCAGAGGTGCGAGAAAACACAGCGAAATAGGGGACGCTATGGGACGTGCAAAAAAACAGTGATATAGGGGAAGGTATGAGAGGTGTGCGAGAAAACGGCGATATAGGGGAATTAATGATAGGAGCGAAAACATAGCGATATAGGTGAAGACATGCGAGGTGCGCGAAAACATGGCGATATAGGGTAAGCTATGAGAGGTGAGCAATAACACAGCGATCAAGGTGAATCTATGGGATGTGCGCGAAAACAGCGATGCAGGTGAAGCTATGGGAGGTGAACGAAAACACAGCGATATAGGGGACGGTATGAGATGTGCATGAATACACGGCGATATTGGGGAAGCCATGAGAGGTGTGCAAAAACACAGCGATATAGGAGAAGTTAAGAGAGGTGCGTGAAAACACAGAGATATAGGGGGAGGTATGAGAGGTGCGCGTAAATACGGCGATATAAGGGAAAATATGAGAGGTGCGCGAAAACTAGGCGTTACAGGGGAATGCATCAGAGGTGCCAGAAAACACAGCTAATTAGTGGAATACATGAGAGGTGCGCGAAAACAGGGCAATATAGGGGAAATTATGACAGGTGTGCGCGAAAAGACAGCGATATAGGGGAAGCTATGAGAGGTGCTCAAGGCACAGCGATAAAGGGGATGCTATCGGAGATGCGTGAATACACAGCGATATAGTGGACGTGATGAGATGTGCATGAAAACGTAGTGATATTAGGGAAGGTATGAGAGGTGCACAAAAACACAGCGATATAGGAGAAGTTATGAGAGGTGTGCGAAAACACAGCGGGGAAGGTATGAAAAGTGCACGAAAACGCAGTGATATTAGGGAAGGTATGAGAGGTGCAGAAAAACACAGCGATATAGGAGAAGTTATGAGAGGTGTGCGAAAACACAGCGATATAGAGGAAGATATGAAAGGTGCACGAAAACACAGAGATATATTCGGGAAGGAATGGGAGATGCACGAATACACAGCGATATAGGGGACGTTATGAGATGTGCATGAAAACACAGCCATATAGGGGAAGGTATGAGAGGTGCATGAAAACGCAGTGATATAAGGGAAGGTATGAGAAGTGCGCGAGAACACGGCGATATAGGGGAAATAATGAGAGGTGTACGAAGGCACAGCGATACGGGAGAATGTATCAATTGTGCGAGAAAACACAGCGATATAGGGGAAGTATTGAGAGGAGCGAAAACATAGCGATCTAGGTGAAGACATGAGAGGTGTGCAAAAACTCGGCGATTCAGGGGAAGTTATCAGAGGTGAGCAATAACACAGCGATAAAGCTGAATCTATGGGATGTGCGCGAAAAGACAGCGATATAGGGGAAGCTATGAGAGCTGCACAAGGCACAGCGATATAGGGGATGCTATGGGAGGTGCGCGAATACACAGCGATATAGGGGACGTGATGAGATGTGCATGAAAACTCAGCGATATTAGGGAAGGTATTAGAGGTGCACAAAAACTCAGTGATATAGGAGAAGTTATGAGAGGTGTGTGAAAAAACTGCGATATAGGGGAAGGTATGAAAGGTGCACAAAAACACAGCGATATAGGGGAAGGAATCGGAGGTGCGCGAAAACTGTGCGATATAGGGGAAGGTATGAGAGGTGCGCGAAAACAGCGATGTAGGCGAAGCTATGGGAGGTGCGCGCAAGCACAGCGATATAGGGGAAGGTATGAGATGTGCATGAATTCACGGCGATAGTCAGGAAGCCATGAGAGGTGTGCAAAAACACAGTGCTATAGGTATGAGAGCTACGTGAAAACACAGTGATATAGGTGAAGGTATGAGAGGAGCGCGTAAACAGGGCGATAGAGGGGAGGTTATGAGAGGTGCGTGAAAACACGGTGATATTGGGGAAGGTATGAGAGGTGTGCAAAAACACAGCAGTATACGGGAATGCATGAGAGGTGCACGAAAACAGCGATATAGGTGAAGGAATGGGAGGTGCGCGAAAACAGGGCGATATTTGGGAAGGTATGAGAGGTGCGCGAAAGCACAGTGATATAAAGGAATCTATGGGAGGTGCGCGAATATACAGCAATATAGAGGACGTTATGAGATGTGCATGACAACACGGCGATATAGGGGAAGCTATGAGAGGTGAGCAATAACACAGCGATAAAGGTGAATCTATGGGATGTGCGTGAAAAGACAGCGATATAGGGGAAGGTATGAGAGGTCCGCAAGGCACAGCGATATAGGGGGAGGTATGAGAGGTGCACGAAAACACAGCGATATAGGGGACGTGATGAGATGTGCATGAAAACGCAGTGATATTAGGGAAGGTATGAGAGGTGCCCAAAAACAAAGCGATATAAGAGAAGTTATGAGAGGTGTGTGAAAACACAGCGATATAGGGGGAGGTATGAGAGGTGCATGAAAACAGAGCGATATAGGGGATGCTATTGGACGTGCGCGAAACACAGTGATATAGGGGAAGATATGAGAGGTGTGCGAGAGCACGGCGATATAGGTGAAATTATGAGAGGTGCGCGAAAACACGTTGATACAGGGAACTGTATCAGAAGTGCGAGAACACAGAGCAATATGGGGGAAGTAATGAGAGGAGCGGAAACACAGCGATATAGGTGAAGAAATGAGAGGTGTGCGAAACCACGGCGATATAGGGGAAGGTATGAGAGGTGCGCAAAAACACAGCGATGTAGGCGAAGCCATGGGAGGTGCACGGGAAACAGGGTGATATAGTGGAAGGTATGAGTGATGCCCGAAGGCACAGCGTTATAGGGGATGCTATGGGAGGTGCGTGAATACACAGAGATATAGGAGACGTTATGAGATGTGCATGAAAACACGGCGATATTGGGGAAGCCACGAGAGGTGTGCGAAAATACAGCAATATAGGGGACGGTATGGGAGGTGTGCGAAAACAGGGCGACATAGGGGAAGGTAAGAGAGGTGCACGAAGGCACAGCGATATAGGGGATGCTACGGCAGTTGCGCGAAAACACAGCAATATATGGGACGTTAAGAGATGTGCATGAAAACGCGGCGATATTGGGAAAGCTATGAGAGGTGTGCAAAAATACGGCGATATAGGAGAAATTATGAGAGGTGCATGAAAACACAGCGATATAGGGGGAGGTATGAGAGGTGCATGAAAACACAGCAATTTTGGGGAAGGCATGGAAGGTGCGCGAAAACAGGGCGATATAGGGGAAGGTATGGGAGGTGCGCGAATACACAGCGATATAGGGGACGCTATGAGATGTGCATGAAAACACGGCAATTTTGGGGAATGTATAAGAGCTGCACAAAAATACAGTGCTATAGGAGAAGTTATGAGAGGTGCGTGAAAACACAGCGAGATATGGGAAGGTATGAGAGGTGCACGAAAACACCGTGATATAGTGGAAGACATGGGAGGTGCGCAAAAACAGGGCAATATAGTGGAACCTATGGGATGTGCGCGAAACCACGGCGATACAGGGGAATGTATCAGAGGTGCGAGAAAACACAGCGATATTGGGGACGCTATGGGAAATGCGCAAAAAAACAGTGATATAGGGGAAGGTATGAGAGGTGTGCGAGAACACAGCGATATAGGGGAAATTGTAAGAGGTGCGCGAAAACATGGCAATACAGGAGAATGTATCAGAGGTGCGAGAAAACACAGCGATATATGGGAAGTAATATAGGAGCGAAAACATAGCGATATAGGTGAAGACTTGCGAGGTGTGCGAAAACACGGCGATATAGGGTAAGCTATGAGAGGTGAGCAATAACACAGCGATGAAGCTATGGGATGTGCGCGAAAACAGCGATGTAGGCGAAGCTATGGGAGGTGCCGAAAACACAGCAATATACGGGACGGTATGAGATGTGCATGAATACACGGCGATATTGGGGAAGACATGAGAGGTGCCTGAAAACACAGCGATATAGGGGAAGGTATGAGAGGTGTGCAAATACACAGCGATATAGGAGAAGTTAAGAGAGGTGCGTGAAAACACAGCAATATAGGGAAAGGTAGGAGAGGAGCACGAAAATACAGCGATATCGGGGAAGGTAGGGGAGGTGTGCGAAAACACAGCAATATAGGGGACGGTATGAGATGTGCATGAATACACGACGATATTGGGGAAGACATGAGAGGTGCCTGAAAACACAGCGATATAGGGGAAGGTATGAGAGGTGTGCAAAAACACAGCGATATAGGAGAAGTTAAGAGAGGTGCATGAAAATACAGCAATATAATGGATGGTAGGAGAGGAGCACGAAAATACAGCGATATCGGGGAAGGTATGGGAGGTGCGCGAAAACAGGGCGATGTACGGGAATGCATGAGAGGTGCGCGAAGGCACAGCGATATAGGAGAAGGTATGAGAGGTGCACAAAAACAGCGATATAGGTGAAGGAATGGGACGTGCGCGAAAACAGGGCGATATTTGGGAAGGTATGAGAGGTGCGCGAAGGCACAGCGATATAAGGGATGTTATGGGAGGTGCGCGAATACACAGCGATATAGAGGACGTTATGAGATGTGCATAACAACACGGCGATATAGGGTAAGTTATGAGAGGTGCGCAAAAACACGGCGATATAACGGAAGTTAAGAGAGGTGCGTGAAAACACAGTGATATAGGGGAAGGTATGAGAGGTGCGCGAATGCACAGCGATATAAGGGACGGTATGAGATGTGCATGAATACACGGCGATATCGGGGAAGCCATCAGTGGTGCGAGAAAACACAGTGATATAGGGGACGGTATGAGATGTGCATGAATACATGGCGATATTGGGGAACCCATGAGAGGCGCGCGAAAACACAGCATTATAGGGGAAGGTATGAGAGGTGTGCAAAAACACAGCGATATAGTGGAAGTTATGAGAGGCGCGTGAAAGCACAGTGATATGGGGAATGTATGAGAGGTGCACAAAAACACAGCGATATAGGGGAATTTATGGAAGGTGCGCGAAAACAGGGCGATATTGGGGAAGGTATGAGAGGTGCACGAAAACATCGCAATACAGGGGAATGTATCAGAGGTGCAAGAAAACACAGTGATATAGGGGAAGGTATGAGAGCAGCGAAAACGCAACGACATAGGGGAGGACATGAGATGTGCGCGAAAACACAACGATATAGTGGAAGGCATGAGAGGTGAGCAAAAACACAGCGATAAAGGTGAAGTTATATAAGGGAGCGAAAAGAGAGCGATATAGGTGAAGGCATGAGAGGTGCGCGAAAACACAGCGATGTAGCGGAAGCAATGGGAGGTGCGCGAAAACACAGCGATATAGGGGAATGTATGAAATATGCATGAAACACGGCGATATCGGGGATGCCATGAGAGATGCGCAAAACACGGCTACATAGGGAAAAGTATGAGAGATGCGCAAAAACACGGCGATACAGGGGAATGCATCAGAGGTGCAAGAAAACACAGCGATATAGGGGACGTTATGAGAGGAGCGAAAACAGAGCGACACAGGGGAAGGCATGAGAGGTGCGCGAAAACAGGGCAATATAGTGGAAGCTATGGGATGTGTGCGAAAACAGGGCGATATAGGGGAAGGTATGAGAGGTGCGCGAAAACAGGGCAATATAGGGGAAGGTATGAGAGGTGCACTAAAACACAGCGATACAGGGGAAGGAATGGGAGGTGTGCGAAAACAGGGCGATATAGTGAAGGTATGAGAGGTGCGTGAAAACACAGCGATATAGGGGATGCTATGGGACGTGCGCGAAAACACAGTGATATAGGGGAACGTATGAGAGGTGTGCGAGAATACAGCGATGTAGGAGAAATTATGAGAGGTGCGTGACAACACGGTGATACAGGGGAATGTATCAGAGGTGTGAGAAAACACAGCGATATAATGGAAGTAATGACAGGAGCGAAAACATAGGTGAAGACATGAGAGGTGCGTGAAAACACAGTGATATACGGGAAGCTATGTGAGCAAAAACACAGCGATAAAGATGAAGCTATGGGATGTGTGCTAAAAGACAGCGATATAGGGGAATGTATGAGAGGTGCGCGAAAACACAGCGACGTGGGCGTAGCTATGGGAGGTGCGCGAAAGCACAGCGATATAAGGGACGGTATGAGATGTGCATGAATACACGGCAATATTGGGGAAGCCATGAGAGATGCGCGAAAACACAGCAATATAGGGGAAGGTATGAGAGGTGCACGAAAACACAACGATAAAAGGGAAGGTATGGGAGGTGCGCGAAAACAGGGCGATATAGGGGAAGGTATGAGATGTGCGCGAAGGCGCAGCGATATAGGGGATTCTATGGGAGGTGCGCGAATACACAGCAATATGGGGGACGTTATGAGATGTGATTGAAAACACGGCGATATAGGGGAAGGTATGAGAGGTGCGCAAAAATACAGCGATATAGGAGAAGTTATGAGAGGTGCGTGAAAACACAGCGATATAGGGGAAGCAATGGGAGATGCGCGAAAACACAGTGATATAGGGGAAGACATGAGAGTGCTCGAAAACAGGGCTATATAGTGGAAGCTATGGGATATGCGCGAAAACATGGCGATACAGGGAAAGGTATGAGAGGTGCCCGAAACACAGCGATACAGGGGATGCTATGGGACGTGCGCGAAAACACAGTGATATAGTGGAAGTTATGAAAGGTGTGCAAGAACATGGCGAGATAAGGGAAATTATGAGAGGTCCGCGAAAACACGGCGATATATGAGAAGTTATGAGAAGTGAGTTAAAACACATCGATATAGGTGAAGGTATGAGAGGTGCGCGAAAACACAGCGACGTGGGCATAGCTATGGGAGGTGTGCGAAAGCACAGCGATATAAGGGACGGTATGAGATGTGCATGAATACACGGCAATATTGGGGAAGCCATGAGAGATGCGCAAAAACACAGCAATATAGGGGAAGGTATGAGAGGTGCACGAAAACACAACGATAAGAGGGAAGGTATGGGACGTGCGCGAAAACACAGTGATATAGTGGAAGGTATGAGAGGTGTGCAAGAACATGGCTATATAGGGGAAATTATGAGAGGGACGCGAAAACACGGCGATATATGAGAAGTTATGAGAGGTGAGTGAAAACACAGCGATATAGGGGAAGGTGTGAAGGTATGAGAGGTGCACGAAAACACAGCAATATAGGGGAAGGTATGAGAGGTGCGCGAAGGCACAGTGATATAGGGGACGGTATGAGATATGCATGAAAACACGGAGATATCGGGGAAGAAATGAGAGATGCGTGAAAACACGGCGATATAGGGGAAAGTATGAGAGGTGTGCAAAAACACGGCGATACAGGGGAATGCATCAGAGGTGCGAGAAAACACAGCGATATAGGGGAAGTTATGAGAGAAGCAAAAACACAGCGATGTAGGGGAGACATGAGAGGTGCACGAAAACAGGGCAATGTAGTGAGAGCTATGGGATGTGCATGAAAACAGGGCGATATAGGGGAAGGTATGAGAGCTGCGCCAAAACACAGCAATACAGGGGACTCCATGGGACGTGCGTGAAAACACAGTGATATAGGGGAAGGTATGCGAGCTGCGCGAGAACACGGTGATATAGGGGAAAGTAGGAGAGGTCCGCGAAATCTTGGCGTTATAGGGGAATGCATCAGAGGTGTGAGAAAACACAGCGATGTAGGGGAAGACATGAGAGGTGTGTGAAAACAGGGCAATGTAGTGGAAGCTATGGGACGTGCGCGAAAACACAGTGATATAGGGGCTGGTATGAGAGGTGTGCGAGAACACGGCGATATAGGCGAAATTATGAGAGGTGCGCGAAAACACGGCGATACAGGAGAATATATCAGATGTGTGAGAAAACACAGCGATATAGGGGAATTAATGAGAAGAGCGAAAACATAGCGATCTAGGTGAAGACATGAGAGGTGCGCGAAAACACGGCGATATAGGGGAAGCTATGAGAGGTGAGCAAAAACACGGCGATATAGGGGAATCTATGAGAGGTGAGCAATAACACAGCGATAACGGTGAAGCTATGGGATGTGCGCGAAAAGACAGCGATATAGGAGAAGTTATGAGAGGTGCGTGAAAACACAGTGATATAGGGGAGGTATGAGAGGTCCACGAAAACACTGCGATATGGGGGAAGGTATGGAAGGTGCGCGAAAACAGGGCGATATAGGGGAAGTTATGAGAGGTGAGCGAAGGCACAGCAATATAGGGGATGCTATGGCAGGTGCGCGAATACACAGCGATATATGGGACGTTAAGAGATGTGCATTAAAACACGGCAATATTGGGGAAGCCATGAGAGGTGAGCAAAAATACGGTGATATAGGAGAAATTATGAGAGGTGCGTGAAAACACAGCGATATAGAGGGAGGTATGAGAGGTGCATGAAAACACAGCGATATAGTGGAAGGTATGGAAGGTGCGCTAAAACAGGGCGATATAGGGGAAGGTATGAGAGGTGCACGAAGGCACAGCAATACAAGGGATACTATGGGAGGTGCGCGAATACACAGCGATATAGGGGACGTTATGAGATGTGCATGAAAACACGGCAATATAGAGGATGGTATAAGAACTGCGCAAAAATACAGTGAATTAGGAGAAGTTATGAGAGGTGCGTGAAAACACAGCAATATAAGGGAAGGTATGAGAGGTGCACGAAAACACAGCGATATTGGGGAAGGCATGGGAGGTGCGTGAAAACAGGGCGATATAGTGGAAGTTATGAGAGGTGCGCGAAGGCACAGCGATATAGGGGATGCTATGAGAGGTGCGCGAAAACACCGTGATATAGGGGAAGACATGAGAGGTGCGCAAAAACAGGGCAATATAGTGGAACCTATGGGATGTGCGCGAAACCACGGCGATACAGTGGAAAGTATCAGAGGTGCGAGAAAACACAGCGATTTAAGGGACGCTATGGGACATGCGCAAAAAAACAGTGGTACAGGGGAAAGTATGAGAGGTGTGCGAGAACACGGCGATATAGGGGAAATTGTAAGAGGTGCGCGAAAACATGGCAATACAGGAGAATGTATCAGAGGTGCGAGAAAACACAGCGATATAGGGGATGTAATGATAGGAGCGAAAACATAGCGATATACATGAAGACATGCGAGATGCGCGAAAACACGGCGATATAGGGTAAGCTATGAGAGGTGAGCAATAATACAGCGATGAAGGTAAAGCTATGGGATGTGCGCGAAAACAGCGATGTAGGCGAAGCTATGGGAGGTGCGCCAAAACACAGCAATATAGGGGACGGTATGAGATGTGCATGAATACACGGCAATATTGGGGAAGCCATGAGAGGTGCCTGAAAACAGAGAGATATAGGGGAAGGTATGAGAGGTGTGCAAAAACACAGCGATATAGGAGAAGTTAAGAGAGGTGCATGGAAACACAGCAATATAGGGGAAGGTATGAGACGAGCACAAAAACACAGCGATATCGGGGAGTGTATAGGAGGTGAGCGAAAACGGCGATATATGGGAATGCATGAGAGGTGCGCGAAGGCACAGTGATATAGGGGATGGTATGGGAGGTGCGCAAATGCAGAGGTATATAGGGGACGTTATGAGATGTGCATGAAAACACATCAATATAGGGAAAGGTATGAGATGTGCGCAAAAATACATCGATATAGGGGAAGGTATGAGAGGTGCGCGAAAACAGCGATGTCTGCGAAGCTATGGGAGGTGCGCGAAAGCACAGCGATATAGGGGAAGGTATGAGATGTGCATGAATACACGGCGATAGTCGGGAAGCCATGAGAGGTGTGCGAAAACACAGCGATATAGGGGAAGGTATGAGAGCTGCGTGAAACCACAGTGATATAGGGGAACGTATGAGAGGAGCGCGAAAACAGGGCGATAGAGGGGAGGTTATGAGAGGTGCGTGAAAACACGGTGATATAGGGGAAGGTATGAGAGGTGTCCAAAAACACAGCGGTATACGGAAATGCATGAGAGGTGCACGAAAACAGCGATATAGGTGAAGGAATGGGAGGTGCGCGAAAACAGGGCGATATTTGGGAAGGTATGAGAGGTGCGTGAAAGCACAGTGATATAAGGGAAGCTATGGGAGGTGCGCGAACATACAGCGATATAGAGGACGTTATGAGATGTGCATGACAACACAGCGATAAAGGTGAATCTATGGGATGTGCGCGAAATGATAGCGATACAGGGGAAGGTATGAGAGGTGCACGAAAACACAGCGATATAGGGGACGTGATGAGATGTGCATGAAAACGCAGTGATATTAGGGAAGGTATGAGAGGTGCACAAAAACACAGCGATATAGGAGAAGTTATGAGACGTGTGTGAAAACACAGCGATATAGGGGGAGGTATGAGAGGTGCTTGAAAACACAGCGATATAGGGGAAGGTATGATAGGTGCGCGAAAACAGGGCGATATAGGGGAATGTATGAGAGGTGCGCAAAGGCACAGCAATATAAGGGATGCTATGGGATGTGCGCGAATACACAGCGATATAGGGGACGTTATGAGATGTGCATGAAAACACGACAATATAGGGGAAGGTATAAGAGCTGCGCAAAAATACAGTGATATAGGAGAAGTTATGAGAGGTGAGTGAAAACACAGCGATATAAGGGAAGGTATGAGAGGTGCACTAAAACATAGCGATATTGGGGAAGGTATGGGAGGTGCGCGAAAACAGGGCGATATAGGGGAAGTTATGAGAGGTGTGCGAAGGCACAGCGATATAGGGGAAGACATGAGAGGTGCGCAAAAACAGGGCAATATAGTGGAACCTATGGGATGTGCGCAAAACCACGGCGATACAGGGGAATGTATCAGAGGTGCGAGAAAACACAGCGATATCGGGGACGCTATGGGACATGCGCAAAAAAACAGTGATATAGGTGAAGGTATGAGAGGTGTGCGAGAACACGGCGATATCGGGGAAATTGTAAGAGGTGCGTGAAAACATGTAATACAGGAGAATGTATCAGAGGTGCGAGAAAACACAGCGATGTAGGGGAAGTAATGATAGGAGCGAAAACATAACGATATAGGTGAAGACATGCGAGGTGCGCGAAAACAGCGATGTTGGTGAAGCTATGGGAGGTGCGTCAAAACACAGCGATATAGGGGACGGTATGAGATGTGCATGAATACAGGGCGATATTGGAGAAGCCATGAGAGGTGCCTGAAAACACTGCAATATAGCGGAAGGTATGAGAGGTGTGCAAAAACACAGCGACATAGGAGAAGTTAAGACAGGTGTGTGAAAACACAGCGATATAGGGGAAGGTTTGAGAAGTTCACGAAGGCACAGCGATATAGGGGATGCAATGGGAGGTGCGCGAAAACACAGCGATATTGGAGACAGTATGAGATGTGCATAAAAACATGGCGATATAGGGGCAGGTATGAGAGGTGCGCGTAAACACGGCGATATAGGGAAATGTATGAGAGGTGCGCGAAAACTTGGCTTTACAGGGGAATGCATCAGAGGTGCCAGAAAACACAGCGATGTAGTGGAATACATGAGAGGTGTGCGAAAACAGGGCAATATGGTGGAAGCTATGGGATGTGCACGAAAACAGGGCGATATAGGGGAAGCTATGAGAGGTGCACGAAAACACAGCGATATAGGGTACGCAATGGGACGTGCGGGAAAACACAGTGATATAGGGGAAGTTATGAGAGGTGTGCGAGAACACGGTGATATAGGGGAAATTATGAGAGGTGTGTGAAAACACGGCAATACGGGAGAATGTATCAGATGTGCGAGAAAACACAGCGATATAGGGGAAGTATTGAGAGGATCGAAAACATAGCGATCTAGGTGAAGACATGAGAGGTGCTCGAAAACATGGCGATATAGGGGAACCTATGAGAGGTGAGCAAAAACACGGCGATACAGGGGAAGCTATGAGAGGTGAGCAATAACACTGCGATAAAGGTGAATCTATGGGATGTGCGCGAAAAGGCAGCGATATAGCGGAAGTTATGAGAGGTGCGCAAGGCACAGCGATATAGGAGATGCTATGGGAGGTGCGTGAATACACAGCGATATGGGGGACGTGATGAGATGTGCATGAAAACGCAGTGATATTAGGGAAGGTATGAGAGGTGCACAAAAACACAGCGATATAGGAGAAGTTATGAGGTGTGCGAAAACACGGCGATATAGGGGAAGATATGAGAGGTGCACGAAGGCACAGCGATATAGGGGATGCTATGGGAGGTGCGCAAAAACACAGCGATATAGGAGACGGTATGAGATGTGCATAAAAACATGGCGATATAGGGGCAGCTATGAGAGGTGTGCGTAAACACGGCGATATAGGGGAAATTGTAAGAGGTGCACGAAAACATGGCAATACAGGAGAATGCATCAGAGGTGCGAGAAATCACAGCGATATAGGGGAATTAATGATACGACGGAAAACATAGCGATATAAGTGAAGACATGCGAGGTGCGCGAAAACATGGCGATATAGGGCAAGCTATGAGAGGTGAGCAATAACACAGCGATCAAGGTGAAGCTAAGGGATGTGCGCGAAAACAGCGATGTAGGCGAAGCTATGGGAGGTGCGCCAAAACACAGCGATATAGGGGACGGTATGAGATGTGCATGAATACACGGCGATATTGGGGAAGCCATGAGAGGTGCCTGAAAACACAGCGATATAGGGGAAGGTATGAGAGGTTCACGAAGGCACAACGATATAGGGGATGCTATGGGAGGTGCGCGAAAACACAGCGATATAGGAGACGGTATGAGATGTGCATAAAAACATGGCGATATAGGGGGAGGTATGAGAGGTGCGCATAAATACGGCGATATAGGGGAAAGTATGAGAGGTGTGCGAAAACTTGGCGTTACAGGGGAATGCATCACAGGTGCCAGAAAACACAGCTAATTAGTGGAATACATGAGAGGTGCGCGAAAACAGGGCAATATAGGGGAAATTATGACAGGTGTGCGAAAACACGGCGATACGGGAGAATGTATCAGATGTGCGAGAAAACACAGCGATACAGGGGAAGTATTGAGAGGTTCGAATGCATAGCGACCTAGGTGAAGATATGAGAGGTGCGCGAAAACATGGCGATACAGGGGAAGCTAAGAGAGGTGAGCAATAACACAGCGATAAAGGTGAATCTATGGGATGTGCGCGAAAAGACAGCGATATAGGGGAAGCTATGAGAGGTGCGCAAGGCACAGCGATATAGGGGATGCTATGGGAAGTGCGTGAATACACAGCGATATAGGGGACGTGATGAGATGTCCATGAAAACTCAGCGATATTAGGGAAGGTATTAGAGGTGCACAAAAACTCAGTGATATAGGAGAAGTTATGAGAGGTGTGTGAAAAAACTGCGATATAGGGGAAGGTATGAAAGGTGCACAAAAACACAGCGATATAGGGGAAGGAATCGGAGGTGCGCGAAAACTGTGCGATATAGGGGAAGGTATGAGAGGTGCGCGAAAACAGCGATGTAGGTGAAGCTATGGGAGGTGCGCGCAAGCACAGCGATATAGGGGAAGGTATGAGATGTGCATGAATTCACGGCGATAGTCAGGAAGCCATGAGAGGTGTGCAAAAACACAGTGCTATAGGTATGAGAGCTACGTGAAAACACAGTGATATAGGTGAAGGTATGAGAGGAGCGCGTAAACAGGGCGATAGAGGGGAGGTTATGAGAGGTGCGTGAAAACACGGTGATATTGGGGAAGGTATGAGAGGTGTGCAAAAACACAGCGGTATACGGGAATGCATGAGAGGTGCACGAAAACAGCGATATAGGTGAAGGAATGGGAGGTGCGCGAAAACAGGGCGATATTTGGGAAGGTATGAGAGGTGCGCGAAAGCACAGTGATATAAAGGAATCTATGGGAGGTGCGCGAATATACAGCAATATAGAGGACGTTATGAGATGTGCATGACAACACGGCGATATAGGGGAAGCTATGAGAGGTGAGCAATAACACAGCGATAAAGGTGAATCTATGGGATGTGCGTGAAAAGACAGCGATATAGGGGAAGGTATGAGAGGTCCGCAAGGCACAGCGATATAGGGGGAGGTATGAGAGGTGCACGAAAACACAGCGATATAGGGGACGTGATGAGATGTGCATGAAAACGCAGTGATATTAGGGAAGGTATGAGAGGTGCCCAAAAACAAAGCGATATAAGAGAAGTTATGAGAGGTGTGTGAAAACACAGCGATATAGGGGGAGGTATGAGAGGTGCATGAAAACAGAGCGATATAGGGGATGCTATTGGACGTGCGCGAAACACAGTGATATAGGGGAAGATATGAGAGGTGTGCGAGAGCACGGCGATATAGGTGAAATTATGAGAGGTGCGCGAAAACACGTTGATACAGGGAACTGTATCAGAAGTGCGAGAACACAGAGCAATATGGGGGAAGTAATGAGAGGAGCGGAAACACAGCGATATAGGTGAAGAAATGAGAGGTGCGCGAAACCACGGCGATATAGGGGAAGGTATGAGAGGTGCGCAAAAACACAGCGATGTAGGCGAAGCCATGGGAGGTGCACGGGAAACAGGGTGATATAGTGGAAGGTATGAGCGATGCCCGAAGGCACAGCGTTATAGGGGATGCTATGGGAGGTGCGTGAATACACAGAGATATAGGAGACGTTATGAGATGTGCATGAAAACACGGCGATATTGGGGAAGCCACGAGAGGTGTGCGAAAATACAGCAATATAGGGGACGGTATGGGAGGTGTGCGAAAACAGGGCGACATAGGGGAAGGTAAGAGAGGTGCACGAAGGCACAGCGATATAGGGGATGCTACGGCAGTTGCGCGAAAACACAGCAATATATGGGACGTTAAGAGATGTGCATGAAAACGCGGCGATATTGGGAAAGCTATGAGAGGTGTGCAAAAATACGGCGATATAGGAGAAATTATGAGAGGTGCATGAAAACACAGCGATATAGGGGGAGGTATGAGAGGTGCATGAAAACACAGCAATTTTGGGGAAGGCATGGAAGGTGCGCGAAAACAGGGCGATATAGGGGAAGGTATGAGAGGTGTGCGAAGGCACAGCAATATAAGGGATGCTATGGGAGGTGCGCGAATACACAGCGATATAGGGGACGCTATGAGATGTGCATGAAAACACGGCAATTTTGGGGAATGTATAAGAGCTGCACAAAAATACAGTGCTATAGGAGAAGTTATGAGAGGTGCGTGAAAACACAGCGAGATATGGGAAGGTATGAGAGGTGCACGAAAACACCGTGATATAGTGGAAGACATGGGAGGTGCGCAAAAACAGGGCAATATAGTGGAACCTATGGGATGTGCGCGAAACCACGGCGATACAGGGGAATGTATCAGAGGTGCGAGAAAACACAGCGATATTGGGGACGCTATGGGAAATGCGCAAAAAAACAGTGATATAGGGGAAGGTATGAGAGGTGTGCGAGAACACAGCGATATAGGGGAAATTGTAAGAGGTGCGCGAAAACATGGCAATACAGGAGAATGTATCAGAGGTGCGAGAAAACACAGCGATATATGGGAAGTAATATAGGAGCGAAAACATAGCGATATAGGTGAAGACTTGCGAGGTGTGCGAAAACACGGCGATATAGGGTAAGCTATGAGAGGTGAGCAATAACACAGCGATGAAGCTATGGGATGTGCGCGAAAACAGCGATGTAGGCGAAGCTATGGGAGGTGCCGAAAACACAGCAATATACGGGACGGTATGAGATGTGCATGAATACACGGCGATATTGGGGAAGACATGAGAGGTGCCTGAAAACACAGCGATATAGGGGAAGGTATGAGAGGTGTGCAAATACACAGCGATATAGGAGAAGTTAAGAGAGGTGCGTGAAAACACAGCAATATAGGGAAAGGTAGGAGAGGAGCACGAAAATACAGCGATATCGGGGAAGGTAGGGGAGGTGTGCGAAAACACAGCAATATAGGGGACGGTATGAGATGTGCATGAATACACGACGATATTGGGGAAGACATGAGAGGTGCCTGAAAACACAGCGATATAGGGGAAGGTATGAGAGGTGTGCAAAAACACAGCGATATAGGAGAAGTTAAGAGAGGTGCATGAAAATACAGCAATATAATGGATGGTAGGAGAGGAGCACGAAAATACAGCGATATCGGGGAAGGTATGGGAGGTGCGCGAAAACAGGGCGATGTACGGGAATGCATGAGAGGTGCGCGAAGGCACAGCGATATAGGAGAAGGTATGAGAGGTGCACAAAAACAGCGATATAGGTGAAGGAATGGGACGTGCGCGAAAACAGGGCGATATTTGGGAAGGTATGAGAGGTGCGCGAAGGCACAGCGATATAAGGGATGTTATGGGAGGTGCGCGAATACACAGCGATATAGAGGACGTTATGAGATGTGCATAACAACACGGCGATATAGGGTAAGTTATGAGAGGTGCGCAAAAACACGGCGATATAACGGAAGTTAAGAGAGGTGCGTGAAAACACAGTGATATAGGGGAAGGTATGAGAGGTGCGCGAATGCACAGCGATATAAGGGACGGTATGAGATGTGCATGAATACACGGCGATATCGGGGAAGCCATCAGTGGTGCGAGAAAACACAGTGATATAGGGGACGGTATGAGATGTGCATGAATACATGGCGATATTGGGGAACCCATGAGAGGCGCGCGAAAACACAGCATTATAGGGGAAGGTATGAGAGGTGTGCAAAAACACAGCGATATAGTGGAAGTTATGAGAGGCGCGTGAAAGCACAGTGATATGGGGAATGTATGAGAGGTGCACAAAAACACAGCGATATAGGGGAATTTATGGAAGGTGCGCGAAAACAGGGCGATATTGGGGAAGGTATGAGAGGTGCACGAAAACATCGCAATACAGGGGAATGTATCAGAGGTGCAAGAAAACACAGTGATATAGGGGAAGGTATGAGAGCAGCGAAAACGCAACGACATAGGGGAGGACATGAGATGTGCGCGAAAACACAACGATATAGTGGAAGGCATGAGAGGTGAGCAAAAACACAGCGATAAAGGTGAAGTTATATAAGGGAGCGAAAAGAGAGCGATATAGGTGAAGGCATGAGAGGTGCGCGAAAACACAGCGATGTAGCGGAAGCAATGGGAGGTGCGCGAAAACACAGCGATATAGGGGAATGTATGAAATATGCATGAAACACGGCGATATCGGGGATGCCATGAGAGATGCGCAAAACACGGCTACATAGGGAAAAGTATGAGAGATGCGCAAAAACACGGCGATACAGGGGAATGCATCAGAGGTGCAAGAAAACACAGCGATATAGGGGACGTTATGAGAGGAGCGAAAACAGAGCGACACAGGGGAAGGCATGAGAGGTGCGCGAAAACAGGGCAATATAGTGGAAGCTATGGGATGTGTGCGAAAACAGGGCGATATAGGGGAAGGTATGAGAGGTGCGCGAAAACAGGGCAATATAGGGGAAGGTATGAGAGGTGCACTAAAACACAGC
Source organism: Mobula birostris (assembly GCF_030028105.1). Taxonomy (NCBI): domain Eukaryota; kingdom Metazoa; phylum Chordata; class Chondrichthyes; order Myliobatiformes; family Myliobatidae; genus Mobula; species Mobula birostris. Next base: position 237,263 of record NW_027277559.1, read on the forward strand.
GATACAGGGGAAGGAATGGGAGGTGTGCGAAAACAGGACGATATAGTGAAGGTATGAGAGGTGCGTGAAAACACAGCGATATAGGGGATGCTATGGGACGTGCGCGAAAACACAGTGATATAGGGGAACGTATGAGAGGTGTGCGAGAATACAGCGATGTAGGAGAAATTATGAGAGGTGCGTGACAACACGGTGATACAGGGGAATGTATCAGAGGTGTGAGAAAACACAGCGATATAATGGAAGTAATGACAGGAGCGAAAACATAGGTGAAGACATGAGAGGTGCGTGAAAACACAGTGATATACGGGAAGCTATGTGAGCAAAAACACAGCGATAAAGATGAAGCTATGGGATGTGTGCTAAAAGACAGCGATATAGGGGAATGTATGAGAGGTGCGCGAAAACACAGCGACGTGGGCGTAGCTATGGGAGGTGCGCGAAAGCACAGCGATATAAGGGACGGTATGAGATGTGCATGAATACACGGCAATATTGGGGAAGCCATGAGAGATGCGCGAAAACACAGCAATATAGGGGAAGGTATGAGAGGTGCACGAAAACACAACGATAAAAGGGAAGGTATGGGAGGTGCGCGAAAACAGGGCGATATAGGGGAAGGTATGAGATGTGCGCGAAGGCGCAGCGATATAGGGGATTCTATGGGAGGTGCGCGAATACACAGCAATATGGGGGACGTTATGAGATGTGATTGAAAACACGGCGATATAGGGGAAGGTATGAGAGGTGCGCAAAAATACAGCGATATAGGAGAAGTTATGAGAGGTGCGTGAAAACACAGCGATATAGGGGAAGCAATGGGAGATGCGCGAAAACACAGTGATATAGGGGAAGACATGAGAGTGCTCGAAAACAGGGCTATATAGTGGAAGCTATGGGATATGCGCGAAAACATGGCGATACAGGGAAAGGTATGAGAGGTGCCCGAAACACAGCGATACAGGGGATGCTATGGGACGTGCGCGAAAACACAGTGATATAGTGGAAGTTATGAAAGGTGTGCAAGAACATGGCGAGATAAGGGAAATTATGAGAGGTCCGCGAAAACACGGCGATATATGAGAAGTTATGAGAAGTGAGTTAAAACACATCGATATAGGTGAAGGTATGAGAGGTGCGCGAAAACACAGCGACGTGGGCATAGCTATGGGAGGTGTGCGAAAGCACAGCGATATAAGGGACGGTATGAGATGTGCATGAATACACGGCAATATTGGGGAAGCCATGAGAGATGCGCAAAAACACAGCAATATAGGGGAAGGTATGAGAGGTGCACGAAAACACAACGATAAGAGGGAAGGTATGGGACGTGCGCGAAAACACAGTGATATAGTGGAAGGTATGAGAGGTGTGCAAGAACATGGCTATATAGGGGAAATTATGAGAGGGACGCGAAAACACGGCGATATATGAGAAGTTATGAGAGGTGAGTGAAAACACAGCGATATAGGGGAAGGTGTGAAGGTATGAGAGGTGCACGAAAACACAGCAATATAGGGGAAGGTATGAGAGGTGCGCGAAGGCACAGTGATATAGGGGACGGTATGAGATATGCATGAAAACACGGAGATATCGGGGAAGAAATGAGAGATGCGTGAAAACACGGCGATATAGGGGAAAGTATGAGAGGTGTGCAAAAACACGGCGATACAGGGGAATGCATCAGAGGTGCGAGAAAACACAGCGATATAGGGGAAGTTATGAGAGAAGCAAAAACACAGCGATGTAGGGGAGACATGAGAGGTGCACGAAAACAGGGCAATGTAGTGAGAGCTATGGGATGTGCATGAAAACAGGGCGATATAGGGGAAGGTATGAGAGCTGCGCCAAAACACAGCAATACAGGGGACTCCATGGGACGTGCGTGAAAACACAGTGATATAGGGGAAGGTATGCAAGCTGCGCGAGAACACGGTGATATAGGGGAAAGTAGGAGAGGTCCGCGAAATCTTGGCGTTATAGGGGAATCCATCAGAGGTGTGAGAAAACACAGCGATGTAGGGGAAGACATGAGAGGTGTGTGAAAACAGGGCAATGTAGTGGAAGCTATGGGACGTGCGCGAAAACACAGTGATATAGGGGCTGGTATGAGAGGTGTGCGAGAACACGGCGATATAGGCGAAATTATGAGAGGTGCGCGAAAACACGGCGATACAGGAGAATATATCAGATGTGCGAGAAAACACAGCGATATAGGGGAATTAATGAGAAGAGCGAAAACATAGCGATCTAGGTGAAGACATGAGAGGTGCGCGAAAACACGGCGATATAGGGGAAGCTATGAGAGGTGAGCAAAAACACGGCGATATAGGGGAATCTATGAGAGGTGAGCAATAACACAGCGATAACGGTGAAGCTATGGGATGTGCGCGAAAAGACAGCGATATAGGAGAAGTTATGAGAGGTGCGTGAAAACACAGTGATATAGGGGAGGTATGAGAGGTCCACGAAAACACTGCGATATGGGGGAAGGTATGGAAGGTGCGCGAAAACAGGGCGATATAGGGGAAGTTATGAGAGGTGAGCGAAGGCACAGCAATATAGGGGATGCTATGGCAGGTGCGCGAATACACAGCGATATATGGGACGTTAAGAGATGTGCATTAAAACACGGCAATATTGGGGAAGCCATGAGAGGTGAGCAAAAATACGGTGATATAGGAGAAATTATGAGAGGTGCGTGAAAACACAGCGATATAGAGGGAGGTATGAGAGGTGCATGAAAACACAGCGATATAGTGGAAGGTATGGAAGGTGCGCTAAAACAGGGCGATATAGGGGAAGGTATGAGAGGTGCACGAAGGCACAGCAATACAAGGGATACTATGGGAGGTGCGCGAATACACAGCGATATAGGGGACGTTATGAGATGTGCATGAAAACACGGCAATATAGAGGATGGTATAAGAACTGCGCAAAAATACAGTGAATTAGGAGAAGTTATGAGAGGTGCGTGAAAACACAGCAATATAAGGGAAGGTATGAGAGGTGCACGAAAACACAGCGATATTGGGGAAGGCATGGGAGGTGCGTGAAAAAAGGGCGATATAGTGGAAGTTATGAGAGGTGCGCGAAGGCACAGCGATATAGGGGATGCTATGAGAGGTGCGCGAAAACACCGTGATATAGGGGAAGACATGAGAGGTGCGCAAAAACAGGGCAATATAGTGGAACCTATGGGATGTGCGCGAAACCACGGCAATACAGTGGAAAGTATCAGAGGTGCGAGAAAACACAGCGATTTAAGGGACGCTATGGGACATGCGCAAAAAAACAGTGATACAGGGGAAAGTATGAGAGGTGTGCGAGAACACGGCGATATAGGGGAAATTGTAAGAGGTGCGCGAAAACATGGCAATACAGGAGAATGTATCAGAGGTGCGAGAAAACACAGCGATATATGGGAATTAATATAGGAGCGAAAACATAGCGATATAGGTGAAGACTTGCGAGGTGTGCGAAAACACGGCGATATAGGGTAAACTATGAGAGGTGAGCAATAATACAGCGATGAAGGTAAAGCTATGGGATGTGCGCGAAAAGACTGCGATATAGGAGAAGTTATGAGAGGTGCGTGAAAACACAGTGATATAGGGGAGGTATGAGAGGTCCACGAAAACACTGCGATATGGGGGAAGGTATGGAAGGTGCGCGAAAACAGGGCGATATAGGGGAAGTTATGAGAGGTGAGCGAAGGCACAGCAATATAGGGGATGCTATGGCAGGTGCGCGAATACACAGCGATATATGGGACGTTAAGAGATGTGCATTAAAACACGGCAATATTGGGGAAGCCATGAGAGGTGAGCAAAAATACGGTGATATAGGAGAAATTATGAGAGGTGCGTGAAAACACAGCGATATAGAGGGAGGTATGAGAGGTGCATGAAAACACAGCGATATAGTGGAAGGTATGGAAGGTGCGCTAAAACAGGGCGATATAGGGGAAGGTATGAGAGGTGCACGAAGGCACAGCAATACAAGGGATACTATGGGAGGTGCGCGAATACACAGCGATATAGGGGACGTTATGAGATGTGCATGAAAACACGGCAATATAGAGGATGGTATAAGAACTGCGCAAAAATACAGTGAATTAGGAGAAGTTATGAGAGGTGCGTGAAAACACAGCAATATAAGGGAAGGTATGAGAGGTGCACGAAAACACAGCGATATTGGGGAAGGCATGGGAGGTGCGTGAAAAAAGGGCGATATAGTGGAAGTTATGAGAGGTGCGCGAAGGCACAGCGATATAGGGGATGCTATGAGAGGTGCGCGAAAACACCGTGATATAGGGGAAGACATGAGAGGTGCGCAAAAACAGGGCAATATAGTGGAACCTATGGGATGTGCGCGAAACCACGGCAATACAGTGGAAAGTATCAGAGGTGCGAGAAAACACAGCGATTTAAGGGACGCTATGGGACATGCGCAAAAAAACAGTGATACAGGGGAAAGTATGAGAGGTGTGCGAGAACACGGCGATATAGGGGAAATTGTAAGAGGTGCGCGAAAACATGGCAATACAGGAGAATGTATCAGAGGTGCGAGAAAACACAGCGATATAGGGGATGTAATGATAGGAGCGAAAACATAGCGATATACATGAAGACATGCGAGATGCGCGAAAACACGGCGATATAGGGTAAGCTATGAGAGGTGAGCAATAATACAGCGATGAAGGTAAAGCTATGGGATGTGCGCGAAAACAGCGATGTAGGCGAAGCTATGGGAGGTGCGCCAAAACACAGCAATATAGGGGACGGTATGAGATGTGCATGAATACACGGCAATATTGGGGAAGCCATGAGAGGTGCCTGAAAACAGAGAGATATAGGGGAAGGTATGAGAGGTGTGCAAAAACACAGCGATATAGGAGAAGTTAAGAGAGGTGCATGGAAACACAGCAATATAGGGGAAGGTATGAGACGAGCACAAAAACACAGCGATATCGGGGAGTGTATAGGAGGTGAGCGAAAACGGCGATATATGGGAATGCATGAGAGGTGCGCGAAGGCACAGTGATATAGGGGATGGTATGGGAGGTGCGCAAATGCAGAGGTATATAGGGGACGTTATGAGATGTGCATGAAAACACATCAATATAGGGAAAGGTATGAGATGTGCGCAAAAATACATCGATATAGGGGAAGGTATGAGAGGTGCGCGAAAACAGCGATGTCTGCGAAGCTATGGGAGGTGCGCGAAAGCACAGCGATATAGGGGAAGGTATGAGATGTGCATGAATACACGGCGATAGTCGGGAAGCCATGAGAGGTGTGCGAAAACACAGCGATATAGGGGAAGGTATGAGAGCTGCGTGAACCCACAGTGATATAGGGGAACGTATGAGAGGAGCGCGAAAACAGGGCGATAGAGGGGAGGTTATGAGAGGTGCGTGAAAACACGGTGATATAGGGGAAGGTATGAGAGGTGTCCAAAAACACAGCGGTATACGGAAATGCATGAGAGGTGCACGAAAACAGCGATATAGGTGAAGGAATGGGAGGTGCGCGAAAACAGGGCGATATTTGGGAAGGTATGAGAGGTGCGTGAAAGCACAGTGATATAAGGGAAGCTATGGGAGGTGCGCGAACATACAGCGATATAGAGGACGTTATGAGATGTGCATGACAACACAGCGATAAAGGTGAATCTATGGGATGTGCGCGAAATGATAGCGATATAGGGGAAGGTATGAGAGGTGCACGAAAACACAGCGATATAGGGGACGTGATGAGATGTGCATGAAAACGCAGTGATATTAGGGAAGGTATGAGAGGTGCACAAAAACACAGCGATATAGGAGAAGTTATGAGACGTGTGTGAAAACACAGCGATATAGGGGGAGGTATGAGAGGTGCTTGAAAACACAGCGATATAGGGGAAGGTATGATAGGTGCGCGAAAACAGGGCGATATAGGGGAATGTATGAGAGGTGCGCAAAGGCACAGCAATATAAGGGATGCTATGGGATGTGCGCGAATACACAGCGATATAGGGGACGTTATGAGATGTGCATGAAAACACGACAATATAGGGGAAGGTATAAGAGCTGCGCAAAAATACAGTGATATAGGAGAAGTTATGAGAGGTGAGTGAAAACACAGCGATATAAGGGAAGGTATGAGAGGTGCACTAAAACATAGCGATATTGGGGAAGGTATGGGAGGTGCGCGAAAACAGGGCGATATAGGGGAAGTTATGAGAGGTGTGCGAAGGCACAGCGATATAGGGGAAGACATGAGAGGTGCGCAAAAACAGGGCAATATAGTGGAACCTATGGGATGTGCGCAAAACCACGGCGATACAGGGGAATGTATCAGAGGTGCGAGAAAACACAGCGATATCGGGGACGCTATGGGACATGCGCAAAAAAACAGTGATATAGGTGAAGGTATGAGAGGTGTGCGAGAACACGGCGATATCGGGGAAATTGTAAGAGGTGCGCGAAAACATGTAATGCAGGAGAATGTATCAGAGGTGCGAGAAAACACAGCGATGTAGGGGAAGTAATGATAGGAGCGAAAACATAACGATATAGGTGAAGACATGCGAGGTGCGCGAAAACAGCGATGTTGGTGAAGCTATGGGAGGTGCGTCAAAACACAGCGATATAGGGGACGGTATGAGATGTGCATGAATACACGGCGATATTGGGGAAGCCATGAGAGGTGCCTGAAAACACTGCAATATAGGGGAAGGTATGAGAGGTGTGCAAAAACACAGCGACATAGGAGAAGTTAAGACAGGTGTGTGAAAACACAGCGATATAGGGGAAGGTTTGAGAAGTTCACGAAGGCACAGCGATATAGGGGATGCAATGGGAGGTGCGCGAAAACACAGCGATATAGGAGACAGTATGAGATGTGCATAAAAACATGGCGATATAGGGGCAGGTATGAGAGGTGCGCGTAAACACGGCGATATAGGGAAATGTACGAGAGGTGCGCGAAAACTTGGCTTTACAGGGGAATGCATCAGAGGTGCCAGAAAACACAGCGATGTAGTGGAATACATGAGAGGTGTGCGAAAACAGGGCAATATGGTGGAAGCTATGGGATGTGCACGAAAACAGGGCGATATAGGGGAAGCTATGAGAGGTGCGCGAAAACACAGCGATATAGGGTACGCAATGGGACGTGCGGGAAAACACAGTGATATAGGGGAAGTTATGAGAGGTGTGCGAGAACACGGCGATATAGGGGAAATTATGAGAGGTGTGTGAAAACACGGCAATACGGGAGAATGTATCAGATGTGCGAGAAAACACAGCGATATAGGGGAAGTATTGAGAGGATCGAAAACATAGCGATCTAGGTGAAGACATGAGAGGTGCTCGAAAACATGGCGATATAGGGGAACCTATGAGAGGTGAGCAAAAACACGGCGATACAGGGGAAGCTATGAGAGGTGAGCAATAACACTGCGATAAAGGTGAATCTATGGGATGTGCGCGAAAAGGCAGCGATATAGCGGAAGTTATGAGAGGTGCGCAAGGCACAGCGATATAGGAGATGCTATGGGAGGTGCGTGAATACACAGCGATATGGGGGACGTGATGAGATGTGCATGAAAACGCAGTGATATTAGGGAAGGTATGAGAGGTGCACAAAAACACAGTGATATAGGAGAAGTTATGAGGTGTGCGAAAACACGGCGATATAGGGGAAGATATGAGAGGTGCACGAAGGCACAGCGATATAGGGGATGCTATGGGAGGTGCGCAAAAACACAGCGATATAGGAGACGGTATGAGATGTGCATAAAAACATGGCGATATAGGGGCAGCTATGAGAGGTGTGCGTAAACACGGCGATATAGGGGAAATTGTAAGAGGTGCACGAAAACATGGCACACAGGAGAATGCATCAGAGGTGCGAGAAATCACAGCGATATAGGGGAATTAATGATACGACGGAAAACATAGCGATATAAGTGAAGACATGCGAGGTGCGCGAAAACATGGCGATATAGGGCAAGCTATGAGAGGTGAGCAATAACACAGCGATCAAGGTGAAGCTAAGGGATGTGCGCGAAAACAGCGATGTAGGCGAAGCTATGGGAGGTGCGCCAAAACACAGCGATATAGGGGACGGTATGAGATGTGCATGAATACACGGCGATATTGGGGAAGCCATGAGAGGTGCCTGAAAACACAGCGATATAGGGGAAGGTATGAGAGGTTCACGAAGGCACAACGATATAGGGGATGCTATGGGAGGTGCGCGAAAACACAGCGATATAGGAGACGGTATGAGATGTGCATAAAAACATGGCGATATAGGGGGAGGTATGAGAGGTGCGCGTAAATACGGCGATATAGGGGAAAGTATGAGAGGTGTGCGAAAACTTGGCGTTACAGGGGAATGCATCACAGGTGCCAGAAAACACAGCTAATTAGTGGAATACATGAGAGGTGCGCGAAAACAGGGCAATATAGGGGAAATTATGACAGGTGTGCGAAAACACGGCGATACGGGAGAATGTATCAGATGTGCGAGAAAACACAGCGATACAGGGGAAGTATTGAGAGGTTCGAATGCATAGCGACCTAGGTGAAGATATGAGAGGTGCGCGAAAACATGGCGATACAGGGGAAGCTAAGAGAGGTGAGCAATAACACAGCGATAAAGGTGAATCTATGGGATGTGCGCGAAAAGACAGCGATATAGGGGAAGCTATGAGAGGTGCGCAAGGCACAGCGATATAGGGGATGCTATGGGAAGTGCGTGAATACACAGCGATATAGGGGACGTGATGAGATGTGCATGAAAACTCAGCGATATTAGGGTAGGTATGAGAGGTGCACAAAAACACAGCGATATAGGAGAAGTTATGAGAGGTGTGCGAAATCACAGCGATACAGGGGAAGGTATGAAAGGTGCACGAAAACGCACTGATATAAGGGAAGGTATAGGAGATGCGCGAAAACAGGGCGATATAGGGGAACGTATGAGAGGTGCACAAAGGCACAGCAATATAGGGGAAGACATGAGAGGTGCGCAAAAACAGGGCAATATAGTGGAACCTGTGGGATGTGCGCGAAACCACGGCGATACAGGGGAATGTATCAGAGGTGCCAGAAAACACAGCGATATAGGGGACGCTATGGGACAAGCGCAAAAAAACAGTGATATAGGGGAAGGTATGAGAGGTGTGCGAGAACATGACGATATAGGGGAAATTGTAAGAGGTGCGCGAAAACATGGCAATACAGGAGATTGTATCAGATGTGCAAGAAAACACAGCGATATAGGGGAAGTAATGATAGGAGTGAAAACATAGCGATATAGCTGAAGATATGCGAGGTGCGTGAAAACACGGCGATATAGGGTAAGCTATGAGAGGTGAGCAATAACACAGCGATCAAGGTGAAGCTAAGGGTTGTGCACGAAAACAGCGATGTAGGCGAAGCTATGGGAGGTGCGCGAAAGCACAGCAATATAGGGGAAGGTATGAGATTTGCGCAAAAATACATCGATATAGGGGAAGGTATGAGAGCTGCGTGAAAACATAGTGATATAGGTGAAGGTATGAGAGGAGCGTGAAAACAGGGCGATATAGGGGAAGTTATGAGAGGTGTGTGAAAACCCAGCGACATTGGGGACGTTATGAGATGTGCATGAAAACACGGTGATATTCGGGAAGGTATGAGCGGTGTGCAAAAACACAGCGATATACGGGAATGCATGAGAGGTGCGCGAAGGCACAGTGATATAGGGGATGGTATCAGAGGTACGCAAATACACAGCGATATAGGGGACGTGATGAGATGTGCATGAAAACGCAATGATATTAGGGAAGGTATGAGAGGTGCACAAAAACACAGCGATATAGGAGAAGTTATGAGAGGTGTGCGAAAACACAGCGATATAGGGGAAGGTATGAAAGGTGCACGAAAACGCAGTGATATAAGCGAAGGTATAGGAGATGCGCGAAAACAGGGCGATATAGGGGAACGTATGAGAGGTGCACGAAGGCACAGCGATATAGGGGAAGACATGAGAGGTGCGCAAAAACAGGGCAATATAGTGGAACCTGTGGGATGTGCGCGAAACCACGGCGATACAGGGGAATGTATCAGAGGTGCCAGAAAACACAGTGATATAGGGGACGCTATGGGACATGTGCAAAAAAACAGTGATATAGGGGAAGGTATGAGAGGTGTGCGAGAACACGACGATATAGGGGAAATTGTTAGAGGTGCGCGAAAACATGGCAATACAGGAGAATGTATCAGAGGTGCAAGAAAACACAGCGATATAGGGGAAGTAATGATAGGAGCGAAAACATAGCGATATAGCTGAAGACATGCGAGGTGCGTGAAAACACGGCGATATAGGGTAAGCTATGAGAGGTGAGCAATAACACAGTGATCAAGGTGAAGCTAAGGGATGTGCACGAAAACAGCGATGTAGGCGAAGCTATGGGAGGTGCGCGAAAGCACAGCGATATAGGGGAAGGTATGAGAGGTGCGCGAAAACACGTTGATACAGGGAACTGTATCAGAAGTGCGAGAACACAGAGCGATATGGGGGAAGTAATGAGAGGAGCGGAAACACAGCGATATAGGTGAAGAAATGAGAGATGCGCGAAACCAAGGCGATATAGGGGAAGGTATGAGAGGTGCGCAAAAACACAGCGATGTAGGCGAAGCCATGGGAGGTGCACGGGAAACAGGGCGATATAGGGGAAGGTATGAGCGATGCGCGAAGGCACAGCGATATAGTGGATGCTAAGGGAGGTGCGTGAATACACAGAGATATAGGAGACGTTATGAGATGTGCATGAAAACACGGCTATATTGGGGAAGCCATGAGAGGTGTGCGAAAATACAGCGATATAGGGGATAGTATGGGAGGTGTGCGAAAACAGGGCGACATAGCGGAAGGTATGAGAGGTGTGCGAAGGCACAGCGATATAGGGGATGCTATGGCAGTTGCGCGAATACACAGCGATATATGGGACGTTAAGAGATGTGCATGAAAACGCGGCGGTATTGGGGAAGCCATGAGAGGTGTGCAAAAATACGGCGATAGAGGAGAAATTATGAGAGGTGCGTGAAAACACTGCGATATAGGGGGAGGTATGAGAGGTGCATGAAAACACAGCGATATAGGGGAAGGTATGGAAGTTGCGCGAAAACAGGGCGATATAAGGGAAGGTATGAGAGGTGTGCGAAGGCACAGCAATATAAGGGATGCTATGGGAGGTGCGCGAATACACAGCGATAAAGGGGACGCTATGAGATGTGCATGAAAACACGGCAATTTTGGGGAATGTATAAGAGCTGCACAAAAATACAGTGCTATAGGAGAAGTTATGAGAGGTGCCTGAAAACACAGCGAGATAAGGGAAGGTATGAGAGGTGCACGAAAACACAGCGATATTGGGGAAGGTATGGGAGGTGCGCGAAAACAGGGCGATATAGGGGAAGTTATGAGAGGTGCGCGAAGGCACAGCGATATAGGGGATGCTATGAGAGGTGCGCGAAAACACCGTGATATAGGGGAAGACATGAGAGGTGTGCAAAAACAGGGCAATATAGTGGAACCTATGGGATGTGCGCGAAACCACAGCGATACAGGGGAATGTATGAGAGGTGTGAGAAAACACAGCGATATAGGGGACGCTATGGGACATGCGCAAAAAAACAGTGATATAGGAGAAGGTATGAGAGGTGTGCGAGAATACAGCAATATAGAGGAAATTCTAAGAGTGCGCGAAAACTTGGCAATACAGGAGAATGTATCAGAGGTGCGAGAAAACACAGTGATATAGGGGAAGTAATGATAAGAGCAAAAACATAGCGATATAGGTGAAGACATGCGAGGTGCGCAAAAACACGGCTATATAGGGGAAGCTATGAGAGGTGAGCAATAACACAGCGATCAAAGTGAATATAGGGGACGTTATGAGATGTGCATGAAAACACGGCGATATTGGGGAAGCCATGAGAGGTGCGCGAAGGCACAGCAATATAAGGGATGCTATGGGAGGTGCGCGAATACGCAGCGATATAGGGGACGTTATGAGATGTGCATGAAAACATGGCGATATTGGGGAAGCCATGAGAGGTGTGCGAAAATACAGCGATATAGGGGACCGTATGGGAGGTGTGCGAAAACAGGGCGACATAGGGGAAGGTATGAGATGTGCGCGAAGGCACAGCAATATAAGGGATGCTATGGGAGGTGCGCGAATACACAGCGATATAGGGGACGTTATGAGATGTGCATGAAAACACGGAAATATAGGGGAAGGTATAAGAACTGCGCAAAAATACAGCGATATAGGAGAAGTTATGAGAGGTGCGTGAAAACATAACGATATAAGGGAAGGTATGAGAGGTGCACGAAAACACAGCGATATTGGGGAAGTTATGGGAGGTGCGCGAAAACAGGGCGATATAGGGGAAGGTATGGAGAGTGCGCGAAGGCACAGCGATATAGGGGAAGACATGAGAGGTGCGCAAAAACAGGGCAATATAGTGGAACCTGTGGGATGTGCGCGAAACCACGGCGATACAGGGGAATGTATCAGAGGTGCCAGAAAACTCAGCGATATAGGGGACGCTATGGGACATGCGCAAAAAAACAGTGATATAGGGGAAGGTATGAGAGGTGTGCGAGAACACGACGATATAGGGGAAATTGTAAGAGGTGCGCGAAAACATGGCAATACAGGAGAATGAATCAGAGGTGCAAGAAAACACAGCGATATAGGGGAAGTAATGATAGGAGCGAAAACATAGCGATATAGGTGAAGACATGCGAGGTGCTCAAAAACACGGCGATATAGGGGAAGCTATGAGAGGTGAGCAATAACACAGCGATCAAGGTGAAGCTATGGGATGTGCGCGAAAACAGCGATGTAGGCGAAGCTATGGGAGGTGCGCGAAAACACAGCAATATAGGGGATGGTATGAGATGTGCATGAATACACGGCGATATTGGGGAAGACATGAGAGGTGCCTGAAAACACAGCGATATAGGGGAAGGTATGAGAGGTGTGCAAAAACACAGCGATGTAGGCGAAGCCATGGGAGGTGCGTGGTAAACAGGGCGATATAGGGGAAGGTATGAGCGGTACGCGAAGGCACAGCGATATAGAGGATGCTATGGGAGGTGTGTGAAAACAGGGCGACATAGGGGAAGGTATGAGAGGTGCGTTAAGGCACAGCGATATAGGGGATGCTATGGCAGGTGCGCGAATACACAGCGATATATGGGACGTTAAGAGATGTGCATGAAAACACGGCGATATTGGGGAAGCCATGAGAGTTGCGCAAAAATATGGCAATAAGGAGAAATTATGAGAGGTGCGTGAAAACACAGCGATATAGGGGAAGGTTTGGAAGGTGCGCGAAAACAGGGCGATATAGGGGAAGGTATAGGAGGTGCGCAAAAACAGGGCAATATAGGGGACGTTATGAGATGTGCATGAAAACACGGCGATATTGGGGAAGCCATGAGAGGTGCGCGAAGGCACAGCAATATAAGGGATGCTATGGGAGGTGCGCGAATACGCAGCGATATAGGGGACGTTATGAGATGTGCATTAAAACATGGCGATATTGGGGAAGCCATGAGAGGTGTGCGAAAATACAGCGATATAGGGGACCGTATGGGAGGTGTGCGAAAACAGGGCGACATAGGGGAAGGTATGAGATGTGCGCGAAGGCACAGCAATATAAGGGATGCTATGGGAGGTGCGCGAATGCACAGCGATATAGGGGACATTATGAGATGTGCATGAAAACACGGAAATATAGGGTAAGGTATAAGAACTGCACAAAAATACAGCGATATAGGAGAATTTTTGAGAGGTGCGTGAAAACATAACGATATAAGGGAAGGTATGAGAGGTGCACGTAAACACAGCGATATTGGGAAAGTTATGGGAGGTGCGCGAAAACGGCGATATAGGGGAAGGTATGGAAAGTGCGCGAAGGCACAGCGATATAGGGGAAGACATGAGAGGTGCGCAAAACAGGGCAATATAGTGGAACCTGTGGGATGTGCGCGAAACCACGGCGATACAGGGGAATGTATCAGAGGTGCCAGAAAACACAGCGATATAGGGGACGCTATGGGACATGCGCAAAAAAACAGTGATATAGGGGAAGGTATGAGAGGTGTGCGAGAACACGACGATATAGGGGAAATTGTAAGAGGTGCGCGAAAACATGGCAATACAGGAGAATGAATCAGAGGTGCAAGAAAACACAGCGATATAGGGGAAGTAATGATAGGAGCGAAAACATAGCGATATAGGTGAAGACATGCGAGGTGCGCAAAAACACGGCGATATAGGGGAAGCTATGAGAGGTGAGCAATAACACAGCGATCAAGGTGAAGCTATGGGATGTGCGCGAAAACAGCGATGTAGGCGAAGCTATGGGAGGTGCGCGAAAACACAGCAATATAGGGGATGGTATGAGATGTGCATGAATACACGGCGATATTGGGGAAGACATGAGAGGTGCCTGAAAACACAGCGATATAGCGGAAGGTATGAGAGGTGTGCAAAAACACAGCGATGTAGGCGAAGCCATGGGAGGTGCGTGGTAAACAGGGCGATATAGGGGAAGGTATGAGCGGTAAGCGAAGGCACAGCGATATAGAGGATGCTATGGGAGGTGTGTGAAAACAGGGCGACATAGGGGAAGGTATGAGAGGTGCGTTAAGGCACAGCGATATAGGGGATGCTATGGCAGGTGCGCGAATACACAGCGATATATGGGACGTTAAGAGATGTGCATGAAAACACGGCGATATTGGGGAAGCCATGAGAGTTGCGCAAAAATATGGCAATAAGGAGAAATTATGAGAGGTGCGTGAAAACACAGCGATATAGGGGAAGGTTTGGAAGGTGCGCGAAAACAGGGCGATATAGGGGAAGGTATAGGAGCTGCGCAAAAACAGGGCAATATAGGGGACGTTATGAGATGTGCATGAAAACACGGCAATATAGGGAAGGTATAAGAGCTGCACAAAAATACAGTGATATAGGAGAAGTTATGAGAGGTGCCTGAAAACACAGCGAGATAAGGGAAGGTATGAGAGGTGCACGAAAACACAGCGATATTGGGGAAGGTATGAGAGGTGCACGAAAACACAGCGATATTGGGGAAGGTATGGGAGGTGCGCGAAAACAGGGTGATATAGGGGAAGTTATGAGAGGTGCCCGAAGGCACAGCGATATAGGGGATGCTATGAGAGGTGCGCGAAAACACCGTGATATAGGGGAAGACATGAGAGGTGCGCAAAAACAGGGCAATATAGTGGAACCTATGGGATGTGTGCGAAACCACAGCGATACAGGGGAATGTATGAGAGGTGTGAGAAAACACAGCGATATAGGGGACGCTATGGGACATGCGCAAAAAAACAGTGATATAGGAGAAGGTATGAGAGGTGTGCGAGAATACAGCAATATAGAGGAAATTCTAAGAGTGCGCGAAAACTTGGCAATACAGGAGAATGTATCAGAGGTGCGAGAAAACACAGCGATATAGGGGAAGTAATGATAAGAGCAAAAACATAGCGATATAGGTGAAGACATGCGAGGTGCGCAAAAACACGGCTATATGGGGAAGCTATGAGAGGTGAGCAATAACACAGCGATCAAAGTGAATATAGGGGACGTTATGAGATGTGCATGAAAACACGGCGATATTGGGGAAGCCATGAGAGGTGCGCGAAGGCACAGCAATATAAGGGATGCTATGGGAGGTGCGCGAATACGCAGCGATATAGGGGACGTTATGAGATGTGCATGAAAACATGGCGATATTGGGGAAGCCATGAGAGGTGTGCGAAAATACAGCGATATAGGGGACCGTATGGGAGGTGTGCGAAAACAGGGCGACATAGGGGAAGGTATGAGATGTGCGCGAAGGCACAGCAATATAAGGGATGCTATGGGAGGTGCGCGAATACACAGCGATATAGGGGACGTTATGAGATGTGCATGAAAACACGGAAATATAGGGGAAGGTATAAGAACTGCGCAAAAATACAGCGATATAGGAGAATTTATGAGAGGTGCGTGAAAACATAACGATATAAGGGAAGGTATGAGAGGTGCACGAAAACACAGCGATATTGGGGAAGTTATGGGAGGTGCGCGAAAACGGCGATATAGGGGAAGGTATGGAGAGTGCGCGAAGGCACAGCGATATAGGGGAAGACATGAGAGGTGCGCAATAACAGGGCAATATAGTGGAACCTGTGGGATGTGCGCGAAACCACGGCGATACAGGGGAATGTATCAGAGGTGCCAGAAAACACAGCGATATAGGGGACGCTATGGGACATGCGCAAAAAAACAGTGATATAGGGGAAGGTATGAGAGGTGTGCGAGAACACGACGATATAGGGGAAATTGTAAGAGGTGCGCGAAAACATGGCAATACGGGAGAATGAATCAGAGGTGCAAGAAAACACAGCGATATAGGGGAAGTAATGATAGGAGCGAAAACATAGCGATATAGGTGAAGACATGCGAGGTGCGCAAAAACACGGCGATATAGGGGAAGCTATGAGGGGTGAGCAATAACACAGCGATCAAGGTGAAGCTATGGGATGTGCGCGAAAACAGCGATGTAGGCGAAGCTATGGGAGGTGCGCGAAAACACAGCAATATAGGGGATGGTATGAGATGTGCATGAATACACGGCGATATTGGGGAAGACATGAGAGGTGCCTGAAAACACAGCGATATAGGGGAAGGTATGAGAGGTGTGCAAAAACACAGCGATGTAGGCGAAGCCATGGGAGGTGCGTGGTAAACAGGGCGATATAGGGGAAGGTATGAGCGGTACGCGAAGGCACAGCGATATAGAGGATGCTATGGGAGGTGTGTGAAAACAGGGCGACATAGGGGAAGGTATGAGAGGTGCGTTAAGGCACAGCGATATAGGGGATGCTATGGCAGGTGCGCGAATACACAGCGATATATGGGACGTTAAGAGATGTGCATGAAAACACGGCGATATTGGGGAAGCCATGAGAGTTGCGCAAAAATATGGCAATAAGGAGAAATTATGAGAGGTGCGTGAAAACACAGCGATATAGGGGAAGGTTTGGAAGGTGCGCGAAAACAGGGCGATATAGGGGAAGGTATAGGAGGTGCGCAAAAACAGGGCAATATAGGGGACGTTATGAGATGTGCATGAAAACACGGCGATATTGGGGAAGCCATGAGAGGTGCGCGAAGGCACAGCAATATAAGGGATGCTATGGGAGGTGCGCGAATACGCAGCGATATAGGGGACGTTATGAGATGTGCATGAAAACATGGCGATATTGGGGAAGCCATGAGAGGTGTGCGAAAATACAGCGATATAGGGGACCGTATGGGAGGTGTGCGAAAACAGGGCGACATAGGGGAAGGTATGAGATGTGCGCGAAGGCACAGCAATATAAGGGATGCTATGGGAGGTGCGCGAATACACAGTGATATAGGGGACGTTATGAGATGTGCATGAAAACACGGAAATATAGGGGAAGGTATAAGAACTGCGCAAAAATAGAGCGATATAGGAGAATTTTTGAGAGGTGCGTGAAAACATAACGATATAAGGGAAGGTATGAGAGGTGCACGTAAACACAGCGATATTGGGGAAGTTATGGGAGGTGCGCGAAAACGGCGATATAGGGCAAGGTATGGAAAGTGCGCGAAGGCACAGCGATATAGGGGAAGACATGAGAGGTGCGCAAAACAGGGCAATATAGTGGAACCTGTGGGATGTGCGCGAAACCACGGCGATACAGGGGAATGTATTAGAGGTGCCAGAAAACACAGCGATATAGGGGACGCTATGGGACATGCGCAAAAAAACAGTGATATAGGGGAAGGTATGAGAGGTGTGCGAGAACACGACGATATAGAGGAAATTGTAAGAGGTGCGCAAAAACATGGCAATACAGGAGAATGTATCAGAGGTGCAAGAAAACACAGCGATATAGGGGAAGCAATGATAGGAGCGAAAACATAGCGATATAGCTGAAGACATGCGAGGTGCGTGAAAACACGGCGATATAGGGTAAGCTATGAGAGGTGAGCAATAACACAGCGATCAAGGTAAAGCTAAGGGATGTGCATGAAAACAGCGATGGAGGCGAAGCTATGGGTGGTGCGCGAAAGCACAGTGATATAGGGGAAGGTTTGAGATTTGCGCATAAATACATCGATATAGGGGAAGGTATGAGAGCTGCGTGAAAACATAGTGATATAGGTGAAGATATGAGAGGAGCACGAAAACAGGGTGATATAGGGGAAGTTATGAGAGGTGTGTGAAAACCCAGCGACATTGGGGACGTTATGAGATGTGCATGAAAACACGGTGATATTGGGGAAGGTATGAGCGGTGTGCAAAAACACAGCGATATACGGGAATGCATGAGAGGTGCGCGAAGGCACAGTGATATAGGGCATGGTATGGGAGGTGCGCAAATACACAGCGATATAGGGGACGTTATGAGATGTGCACAAAAATACATCGATATAGGGGAAGGTATGAGAGGTGCGCGAAAACAGCAATGTACGCAAAGCTATAGGAGGTGCGCGAAAACCGGGCGATATACGGGAATGCATGAGAGGTGCGCGAAGGCACAGTGATATAGGGGATGGTATGGGAGTTGCGCTAATACCCAGCGATATACGGGACGTTATGAGATGTGCATGAAAACACATCAATATAGGGGAAAGTATGAGATGTGTGCAAAAATACATCGATATAGGGGAAGGTATGAGAGGTGCGCGAAAACAGCGATGTAGACGAAGCTATTCACTGTGAAATCAACTTTTTTGTCTTTATGTGCACAGGTATGCAACAACTTTCAGACATCTCAGAATCATGTGGGAAGTTAATCTAAGTTGTTTCCATTAGGTTTGCAGTAAGTGCTTTAGTGTAAAATTGAAATGTATACTATTTGTATGGTCTAAGCATTGCATGCACTGAGATAACAACTGTTTTGTCTTGATGTGTACAGCCATGAAACAACTTTCAAACTACTCATAATCATGTGGAAAGTTAACCTAAGGTGTTTCCATTAGCTTTGCAGTAAGTGCATTGGTGTAAAATTGAAATGTATACTATTTGAATTGTAAAAGCATTGCATGCACTGAGAAAAGAACTTTTTTGTCTTGATGTGCACAAGTATGAAACAACTTTCAGACATCTCAGAATCATGTGGGAAGTTAATCTAAGTTGTTTTCATTAGGTTTGCAGTAAGTGCTTTGGTGTAAAATTGAAATGTATACTATTTGTATTGTCTAAGCATTGCATGCACTGAGATAACAACTTTTTTGTGTTGATGTGTACAGCCATGAAACAACTTTCAAACTACTCAGAATCATGTGGAAAGTTAACCTAAAGTGTTTCCATTAGGTTTGCAGTAAGTGCTTTGGTGTAAAATTGAAATGTATACTAACTTTATGTCAAAGCATTCTATTCACTGTGAAATCAACTTTTTTGTCTTTATGTGCACAGGTATGAAACAACCTTCAGACATCTCAGAATCATCTGGGAAGTTATCCTAAGGTGTTTCCATTAGGTTTGCAGTAAGTGCTTTGGAGTAAAATTGAAATGTATACTATTTGTATTGTAAAAGCATTGCATGCACTGAGATAACAACTTTTTTCTGTTGATGAGTACAGCCATGAAACAACTTTCAAACTACTCATAATCATGTGGAAAGTTAACCTAAGCTGTTTCCATTAGGTTTGCAGTAAGTGCTTTGGTGTAAAATTGAAATGTATACTATTTGTATTGTCTAAGCATTGCATGCACTGAGATAACAACTTTTTTCTGTTGATGTGTACAGCCATGAAACAACTTTCAAACTACTCATAATCATGTGGGAAGTTAACCTAAGGTGTTTCCGTTAGTTAGCAGTAAGTACTTTGGTGTAAAATTCAGATGTATACTACCTTAATGTCAGAGCATAGTAGTACTGAGAAAGTAACTTTTTTGTCTTGATGAACTGAGGCATGAAACAACTTTAAACCTAGTCATACTCATCTGGGAAATTAACCAAATGTGTTTGCATTAGGTTTGCAGTCAGGACGTTTGAGTACAATTGAAATGTATACTACTTTTATGTGAAAGCATTCCCTTCACTGTGAAATCAACTTTTTTGTTTTTATGTGCACAGGTATGAAACAACTTTCAGACATCTCAGAATCATGTGGGAAGTTAACCTAAGGTGTTTCCATTAGGTTTACAGTAAGTGCTTTGGTGAAAAATTGAAATGTATACTATTTGTATTGTCTAAGCAGTGCATGCACTGAGATAACAACTTTTTTGTGATGATGTGTACAGCCATGAAACAACTTTCAAACTACTCATAATCATGTGGAAAGTTAACCTAAAGTGTTTCCATTAGGTTTGCAGTAAGTGCTTTGGTGTAAAATTGAAATGTATACTATTTGTATTGTCTAAGCATTGCATGCACTGAGATAACAACTTTTTTGTGTTGATGTGTACAGCCATGAAACAACTTTCAAACTACTCATAATCATGTGGGAAGTTAACCTAAGGTGTTTCCATTACGTTTGCAGTAAGAACTTTGGTGTAAAATTGAAATGTATACTACTTTTATGTCAAAGCATTCTTTTCACTGTGAAACCAACTTTTTTGTCTTTATGTGAACAGGTATGAAACAACTTTCAGACATCTCAGAATCATGTGGGAAGTTAACCTAAGGTGTTTCCATTAGGTTTGCAGTAAGTGCTTTGGAGTAAAATTGAAATGTATACTATTTGTATTGTCTAAGCATTGCATGCACTGAGATAACAACTTTTTTCTGCTGATGTGTACAGCCATGAAACAACTTTCAAACTACTCATAATCATGTGGAAATTTAACCTGAGGTGTTTCCATTAGGTTTGCAGTAAGTGCTTTGGTGTAAAATTGAAATGTATACTATTTGTATTGTCTAAGCATTGCATGCACTGAGATAACATCTTTTTTCTGTTGATGTGTACAGTCATGAAACAACTTTCAAACTACTCATAATCATGTGGGAAGTTAACCTAAGGTGTTTCCATTAGGTTTGCAGTAAGTACTTTGGTGTAAAATTGAGATGTATACTACCTTAATATCAGAGCTTAGTAGTACTGAGAAAGTAACTTTTTTGTCTTGATGAACTGAGGCATGAAACAACTTTAAACCTAGTCATACTCATCTGGGAAGTTAACCAAATGTGTTTGCATTAGGTTTGCAGTCAGGACGTTTGAGTACAATTGAAATGTATACTACTTTTATGTCAAAGCATTCTATTCACTGTGAAATCAACTTTTTTGTCTTTATGTGCACAGGTATGAAACAACTTTCAGACATCACAGAATCATGTGGGAAGTTAACCTAAAGTGTTTCCATTAGGTTTGCAGTAAGTACTTTGGTGTAAAATTGAAATGTATACTATTTGTAATGTCTAAGCATTGCATGCACTGAGATAACAACTGTTTTGTGTTGATGTGTACAGCCATGAAACAACTTTAAAACTACTCATAATCATGTGGAAAGTTAACCTAAGGTGTTTCCATTAGCTTTGCAGTAAGTGCATTGGTGTAAAATTGAAATGTATACTATTTGTATTGTAAAAGCATTGCATGCACTGAGAAAACAACTTTTTTGTCTTGATGTGCACAAATATGAAACAACTTTCAGACATCTCAGAATCATGTGGGAAGTTAATCTAAGTTGTTTTCATTAGGTTTGCAGTAAGTGCTTTGGTGTAAAATTGAAATGTATACTATTTGTATTGTCTAAGCATTGCATGCACTGAGACAACAACTTTTTTGTGTTGATGTGTACAGCCATGAAACAACTTTCAAACTACTCATAATCATGTGGAAAGTTAACCTAAGCTGTTTCCATTAAGTTTGAAGTAAGTGCTTTGGTGTAAAATTGAAATGTATACTATTTGTATTGTAAAAGCATTGCATGCACTGAGAAAACAACTTTTTTGTCTTGATGTGCACAGGTATGAAACAACTTTCAGACATCTCAGAATCATGTGGGAAGTTAATCTAAGTTGTTTTCATTAGGTTTGTAGTAGGTGCTTTGGAGTAAAATTGAAATGTATACTGTTTGTATTGTCTAAGCATTGCATGCACTCAGATAACAACTTTTTTGTGTTGATGTGTACAGCCATGAAACAACTTTCAAACTACTCAGAATCATGTGGAAAGTTAACCTAAAGTGTTTCCATTAGGTTTGCAGTAAGTGCTTGGGTGTAAAATTGAAATGTATACTAACTTTATGTCAAAGCATTCTATTCACTGTGAAATCAACTTTTTTGTCTTTATGTGCACAGGTATGAAACAACTTTCAGACATCTCAGAATCATGTGGGAAGTTAACCTAAGGTGTTTCCATTAGGTTTACAGTAAGTGCTTTGGTGTAAAATTGAAATGTATACTATTTGTATGGTCTAAGCAGTGCATGCACTGAGATAACAACTTTTTTGTGTTGATGGGTACAGCCATGAAACAACTATCAAACTACTCAGAATCATGTGGAAAGTTAACCTAAAGTGTTTCCATTAGGTTTGCAGTAAGTGCTTTGGTGTAAAATTGAAATGTATACTAACTTTATGTCAAAGCATTGTATTCACTGTGAAATCAACTTTTTTGTCTTTATGTGCACAGGTATGAATCAACCTTCAGACATCTCAGAATCATCTGGGAAGTTATCCAAAGGTGTTTCCATTAGGTTTGCAGTAAGTGCTTTGGAGTAAAATTGAAATGTATACTATTTGTATTGTCTAAGCATTGCATGCACTGAGATAACAACTTTTTTCTGTTGATGTGTACAGCCATGAAACAACTTTCAAACTACTCATAATCATGTGGAAAGTTAACCTAAGGTGTTTCCATTAGGTTTGCAGTAAGTGCTTTGGTGTAAAATTGAAATGTATACTATTTGTATTGTCTAAGCATTGCATGCACTGAGATAACAACTTTTTTCTGTTGATGTGTACAGCCATGAAACATCTTTCAAACTACTCATAATCATGTGGGAAGTTAACCTAAGGTGTTTCCGTTAGTTAGCAGTAAGTACTTTGGTGTAAAATTGAGATGTATACTACCTTAATGTCAGAGCATAGTAGTACTGAGAAAGTAACTTTTTTGTCTTGATGAACTGAGGCATGAAACAACTTTAAACCTAGTCATACTCATCTGGGAAATTAACCAAATGTGTTTGCATTAGGTTTGCAGTCAGGACGTTTGAGTACAATTGAAATGTATACTACTTTTATGTCAAAGCATTCTCTT
The DNA here is from genome assembly GCF_030028105.1 of Mobula birostris. NCBI lineage: Eukaryota > Metazoa > Chordata > Chondrichthyes > Myliobatiformes > Myliobatidae > Mobula > Mobula birostris. The sequence goes on from NW_027277559.1 coordinate 260,578, forward strand.
CACTGTGAAATCAACTTTTTTGTCTTTATGTGCACAGGTATGAAACAACTTTCAGACATCTCAGAATCATGTGGGAAGTTAACCTAAGGTGTTTCCATTAGGTTTGCAGTAAGTGCTTTGTTGTAAAATTGAAATGTATACTATTTGTATTCTCTAAGCAGTGCATGCACTGAGATAACAACTTTTTTCTGTTGATGTGTACAGCCATGAAACAACTTTCAAACTACTCATAATCATGTGGAAAGTTAACCTAAGGTGTTTCCATTAGGTTTGCAGTAAGTGCTTTGGTGTAAAATTGAAATGTATACTATTTGTATTGTCTAAGAATTGCATGCACTGAGATAACAACTTTTTTCTGTTGATGTGTACAGCCATGAAACAACTTTCAAACTACTCATAATCATGTGGAAAGTTAACCTAAGGTGTTTCCATTAGGTTTGCAGTAAGTGCTTTGGTGTAAAATTAAAATGTATACTATTTGTATTGTAAAAGCATTGCATGCACTGAGAAAACAACTTTTTTGTCTTGATATGCACAGGTATCAAAAAACTTTCAGACATCTCAGAATCATGTGGGAAGTTAATCTAAGTTGTTTCCATTAGGTTTGCACTAAGTACTTTGGTGTAAAATTAAAATGTATACTATTTGTAGTGTCTAACCATTGCATGCACTCAGATAACAACTTTTTTGTGTTGATGTGTACAGCCATGAAACTACTTTCAAACTACTCATAATCATGTGGGAAGTTAACCTAAGGTGTTTCCATTAGTTAGCAGTAAGTACTTTGGTGTAAAATTGAGATGTACACTACCTTAATGTCAGAGCATAGTAGTACTGAGAAAGTAACTTTTTTGTCTTGATGAACTGAGGCATGAAACAACTTTAAACCTAGTCATACTCATCTGGGAAGTTAACCAAATGTGTTTGCATTAGGTTTGCAGTCAGGACGTTTGAGTACAATTGAAATGTATACTACTTTTATGTCAAAGCATTCTATTCACTGTGAAATCAACTTTTTTGTCTTTATGTGCACAGGTATGAAACAACTTTCAGACATCTCAGAATCATGTGGGAAGTTAACCTAAAGTGTTTCCATTAGGTTTGCAGTAAGTACTTTGGCGTAAAATTGAAATGTATACTACTTTTATGTCAAAGCATTCTATTCACTGTGAAATCAACTTTTTTGCCTTTATGTGCACAGGTATAAAACAACTTTCAGGCATCTCAGAATCATGTGGGAAGTTAACCTAAGGTGTTTCCATTAGGTTTGCAGTAAGTGCTTTGGAGTAAAATTGAAATGTATACTATTTGTATTGTCTAAGCATTGCATGCACTGAGATAACAACTTTTTTCTGCTGATGTGTACAGCCATGAAACAACTTTCAAACTACTCATAATCATGTGGAAAGTTAACCTGAGGTGTTTCCATTAGGTTTGCAGTAAGTGCTTTGGTGTAAAATTGAAATGTATACTATTTGTATTGTCTAAGCATTGCATGCACTGAGATAACATCTTTTTTCTGTTGATGTGTACAGCCATGAAACAACTTTCAAACTACTCATAATCATGTGGGAAGTTACCTAAGGTGTTTGCATTAGGTTTGCAGTAAGTACTTTGGTGTAAAATTGAGATGTATACTACCTTAATATCAGAGCTTAGTAGTACTGAGAAAGTAACTTTTTTGTCTTGATGAACTGAGGCATGAAACAACTTTAAACCTAGTCATACTCATCTGGGAAGTTAACCAAATGTGTTTGCATTAGGTTTGCAGTCAGGACGTTTGAGTACAATTGAAATGTATACTACTTTTATGTCAAATCATTCTATTCACTGTGAAATCAACTTTTTTGTCTTTATGTGCACAGGTATGAAACAACTTTCAGACATCACAGAATCATGTGGGAATTTAACCTAAAGTGTTTCCATTAGGTTTGCAGTAAGTACTTTGGTGTAAAATTGAAATGTATACTATTTGTAATGTCTAAGCATTGCATGCACTGAGATAACAACTGTTTTGTGTTGATGTGTACAGCCATGAAACAACTTTAAAACTACTCATAATCATGTGGAAAGTTAACCTAAGGTGTTTCCATTAGCTTTGCAGTAAGTGCATTGGTGTAAAATTGAAATGTATACTATTTGTATTGTAAAAGCATTGCATGCACTGAGAAAACAACTTTTTTGTCTTGATATGCACAGGTATCAAAAAACTTTCAGACATCTCAGAATCATGTGGGAAGTTAATCTAAGTTGTTTCCATTAGGTTTGCACTAAGTACTTTGGTGTAAAATTAAAATGTATACTATTTGTAGTGTCTAACCATTGCATGCACTCAGATAACAACTTTTTTGTGTTGATGTGTACAGCCATGAAACTACTTTCAAACTACTCATAATCATGTGGGAAGTTAACCTAAGGTGTTTCCATTAGTTAGCAGTAAGTACTTTGGTGTAAAATTGAGATGTACACTACCTTAATGTCAGAGCATAGTAGTACTGAGAAAGTAACTTTTTTGTCTTGATGAACTGAGGCATGAAACAACTTTAAACCTAGTCATACTCATCTGGGAAGTTAACCAAATGTGTTTGCATTAGGTTTGCAGTCAGGACGTTTGAGTACAATTGAAATGTATACTACTTTTATGTCAAAGCATTCTATTCACTGTGAAATCAACTTTTTTGTCTTTATGTGCACAGGTATGAAACAACTTTCAGACATCTCAGAATCATGTGGGAAGTTAACCTAAAGTGTTTCCATTAGGTTTGCAGTAAGTACTTTGGCGTAAAATTGAAATGTATACTACTTTTATGTCAAAGCATTCTATTCACTGTGAAATCAACTTTTTTGCCTTTATGTGCACAGGTATGAAACAACTTTCAGGCATCTCAGAATCATGTGGGAAGTTAACCTAAGGTGTTTCCATTAGGTTTGCAGTAAGTGCTTTGGAGTAAAATTGAAATGTATACTATTTGTATTGTCTAAGCATTGCATGCACCGAGATAACAACTTTTTTCTGCTGATGTGTACAGCCATGAAACAACTTTCAAACTACTCATAATCATGTGGAAAGTTAACCTGAGGTGTTTCCATTAGGTTTGCAGTAAGTGCTTTGGTGTAAAATTGAAATGTATACTATTTGTATTGTCTAAGCATTGCATGCACTGAGATAACATCTTTTTTCTGTTGATGTGTACAGCCATGAAACAACTTTCAAACTACTCATAATCATGTGGGAAGTTAACCTAAGGTGTTTCCATTAGGTTTGCAGTAAGTACTTTGGTGTAAAATTGAGATGTATACTACCTTAATATCAGAGCTTAGTAGTACTGAGAAAGTAACTTTTTTGTCTTGATGAACTGAGGCATGAAACAACTTTAAACCTAGTCATACTCATCTGGGAAGTTAACCAAATGTGTTTGCATTAGGTTTGCAGTCAGGACGTTTGAGTACAATTGAAATGTATACTACTTTTATGTCAAATCATTCTATTCACTGTGAAATCAACTTTTTTGTCTTTATGTGCACAGGTATGAAACAACTTTCAGACATCACAGAATCATGTGGGAAGTTAACCTAAAGTGTTTCCATTTGGTTTGCAGTAAGTACTTTGGTGTAAAATTGAAATGTATACTATTTGTAATGTCTAAGCATTGCATGCACTGAGATAACAACTGTTTTGTGTTGATGTGTACAGCCATGAAACAACTTTAAAACTACTCATAATCATGTGGAAAGTTAACCTAAGGTGTTTCCATTAGCTTTGCAGTAAGTGCATTGGTGTAAAATTGAAATGTATACTATTTGTATTGTAAAAGCATTGCATGCACTGAGAAAACAACTTTTTTGTCTTGATGTGCACAAGTATGAAACAACTTTCAGACATCTCAGAATCATGTGGGAAGTTAATCTAAGTTGTTTTCATTAGGTTTGCAGTAAGTGCTTTGGTGTAAAATTGAAATGTATACTATTTGTATTGTCTAAGCATTGCATGCACTGAGACAACAACTTTTTTGTGTTGATGTGTACAGCCATGAAACAACTTTCAAACTACTCATAATCATGTGGAAAGTTAACCTAAGCTGTTTCCATTAAGTTTGAAGTAAGTGCTTTGGTGTAAAATTGAAATGTATACTATTTGTATTGTAAAAGCATTGCATGCACTGAGAAAACAACTTTTTTGTCTTGATGTGCACAGGTATGAAACAACTTTCAGACATCTCAGAATCATGTGGGAAGTTAATCTAAGTTGTTTCCATTAGGTTTGCAGTAAGTACTTTGGTGTTAAATTGAAATGTATACTATTTGTATTGTCTAAGCATTGCATGCACTGAGATAACAACTTTTTTGTGTTGATGTGTACAGCCATGAAACAACTTTCAAACTACTCAGAATCATGTGGAAAGTTAACCTAAAGTGTTTCCATTAGGTTTGCAGTAAGTGCTTGGGTGTAAAATTGAAATGTATACTAACTTTATGTCAAAGCATTCTATTCACTGTGAAATCAACTTTTTTGTCTTTATGTGCACAGGTATGAAACAACTTTCAGACATCTCAGAATCATGTGGGAAGTTAACCTAAGGTGTTTCCATTAGGTTTACAGTAAGTGCTTTGGTGTAAAATTGAAATGTATACTATTTGTATTGTCTAAGCAGTGCATGCACTGAGATAACAACTTTTTTGTGTTGATGGGTACAGCCATGAAACAACTATCAAACTACTCAGAATCATGTGGAAAGTTAACCTAAAGTGTTTCCATTAGGTTTGCAGTAAGTGCTTTGGTGTAAAATTGAAATGTATACTAACTTTATGTCAAAGCATTGTATTCACTGTGAAATCAACTTTTTTGTCTTTATGTGCACAGGTATGAATCAACCTTCAGACATCTCAGAATCATCTGGGAAGTTATCCAAAGGTGTTTCCATTAGGTTTGCAGTAAGTGCTTTGGAGTAAAATTGAAATGTATACTATTTGTATTGTCTAAGCATTGCATGCACTGAGATAACAACTTTTTTCTGTTGATGTGTACAGCCATGAAACAACTTTCAAACTACTCATAATCATGTGGAAAGTTAACCTAAGGTGTTTCCATTAGGTTTGCAGTAAGTGCTTTGGTGTAAAATTGAAATGTATACTATTTGTATTGTCTAAGCATTGCATGCACTGAGATAACAACTTTTTTCTGTTGATGTGTACAGCCATGAAACAACTTTCAAACTACTCATAATCATGTGGGAAGTTAACCTAAGGTGTTTCCGTTAGTTAGCAGTAAGTACTTTGGTGTAAAATTGAGATGTATACTACCTTAATGTCAGAGCATAGTAGTACTGAGAAAGTAACTTTTTTGTCTTGATGAACTGAGGCATGAAACAACTTTAAACCTAGTCATACTCATCTGGGAAATTAACCAAATGTGTTTGCATTAGGTTTGCAGTCAGGACGTTTGAGTACAATTGAAATGTATACTACTTTTATGTCAAAGCATTCTCTTCACTGTGAAATCAACTTTTTTGTCTTTATGTGCACAGGTATGAAACAACTTTCAGACATCTCAGAATCATGTGGGAAGTTAACCTAAGGTGTTTCCATTAGGTTTGCAGTAAGTGCTTTGTTGTAAAATTGAAATGTATACTATTTGTATTCTCTAAGCAGTGCATGCACTGAGATAACAACTTTTTTCTGTTGATGTGTACAGCCATGAAACAACTTTCAAACTACTCATAATCATGTGGAAAGTTAACCTAAGGTGTTTCCATTAGGTTTGCAGTAAGTGCTTTGGTGTAAAATTGAAATGTATACTATTTGTATTGTCTAAGAATTGCATGCACTGAGATAACAACTTTTTTCTGTTGATGTGTACAGCCATGAAACAACTTTCAAACTACTCATAATCATGTGGAAAGTTAACCTAAGGTGTTTCCATTAGGTTTGCAGTAAGTGCTTTGGTGTAAAATTAAAATGTATACTATTTGTATTGTAAAAGCATTGCATGCACTGAGAAAACAACTTTTTTGTCTTGATATGCACAGGTATCAAAAAACTTTCAGACATCTCAGAATCATGTGGGAAGTTAATCTAAGTTGTTTCCATTAGGTTTGCACTAAGTACTTTGGTGTAAAATTAAAATGTATACTATTTGTAGTGTCTAACCATTGCATGCACTCAGATAACAACTTTTTTGTGTTGATGTGTACAGCCATGAAACTACTTTCAAACTACTCATAATCATGTGGGAAGTTAACCTAAGGTGTTTCCATTAGTTAGCAGTAAGTACTTTGGTGTAAAATTGAGATGTATACTACCTTAATATCAGAGCTTAGTAGTACTGAGAAAGTAACTTTTTTGTCTTGATGAACTGAGGCATGAAACAACTTTAAACCTAGTCATACTCATCTGGGAAGTTAACCAAATGTGTTTGCATTAGGTTTGCAGTCAGGACGTTTGAGTACAATTGAAATGTATACTACTTTTATGTCAAATCATTCTATTCACTGTGAAATCAACTTTTTTGTCTTTATGTGCACAGGTATGAAACAACTTTCAGACATCACAGAATCATGTGGGAAGTTAACCTAAAGTGTTTGCATTAGGTTTGCAGTAAGTACTTTGGTGTAAAATTGAAATGTATACTATTTGTAATGTCTAAGCATTGCATGCACTGAGATAACAACTGTTTTGTGTTGATGTGTACAGCCATGAAACAACTTTAAAACTACTCATAATCATGTGGAAAGTTAACCTAAGGTGTTTCCATTAGCTTTGCAGTAAGTGCATTGGTGTAAAATTGAAATGTATACTATTTGTATTGTAAAAGCATTGCATGCACTGAGAAAACAACTTTTTTGTCTTGATATGCACAGGTATCAAAAAACTTTCAGACATCTCAGAATCATGTGGGAAGTTAATCTAAGTTGTTTCCATTAGGTTTGCACTAAGTACTTTGGTGTAAAATTAAAATGTATACTATTTGTAGTGTCTAACCATTGCATGCACTCAGATAACAACTTTTTTGTGTTGATGTGTACAGCCATGAAACTACTTTCAAACTACTCATAATCATGTGGGAAGTTAACCTAAGGTGTTTCCATTAGTTAGCAGTAAGTACTTTGGTGTAAAATTGAGATGTACACTACCTTAATGTCAGAGCATAGTAGTACTGAGAAAGTAACTTTTTTGTCTTGATGAACTGAGGCATGAAACAACTTTAAACCTAGTCATACTCATCTGGGAAGTTAACCAAATGTGTTTGCATTAGGTTTGCAGTCAGGACGTTTGAGTACAATTGAAATGTATACTACTTTTATGTCAAAGCATTCTATTCACTGTGAAATCAACTTTTTTGTCTTTATGTGCACAGGTATGAAACAACTTTCAGACATCTCAGAATCATGTGGGAAGTTAACCTAAAGTGTTTCCATTAGGTTTGCAGTAAGTACTTTGGCGTAAAATTGAAATGTATACTACTTTTATGTCAAAGCATTCTATTCACTGTGAAATCAACTTTTTTGCCTTTATGTGCACAGGTATGAAACAACTTTCAGGCATCTCAGAATCATGTGGGAAGTTAACCTAAGGTGTTTCCATTAGGTTTGCAGTAAGTGCTTTGGAGTAAAATTGAAATGTATACTATTTGTATTGTCTAAGCATTGCATGCACCGAGATAACAACTTTTTTCTGCTGATGTGTACAGCCATGAAACAACTTTCAAACTACTCATAATCATGTGGAAAGTTAACCTGAGGTGTTTCCATTAGGTTTGCAGTAAGTGCTTTGGTGTAAAATTGAAATGTATACTATTTGTATTGTCTAAGCATTGCATGCACTGAGATAACATCTTTTTTCTGTTGATGTGTACAGCCATGAAACAACTTTCAAACTACTCATAATCATGTGGGAAGTTAACCTAAGGTGTTTCCATTAGGTTTGCAGTAAGTACTTTGGTGTAAAATTGAGATGTATACTACCTTAATATCAGAGCTTAGTAGTACTGAGAAAGTAACTTTTTTGTCTTGATGAACTGAGGCATGAAACAACTTTAAACCTAGTCATACTCATCTGGGAAGTTAACCAAATGTGTTTGCATTAGGTTTGCAGTCAGGACGTTTGAGTACAATTGAAATGTATACTACTTTTATGTCAAATCATTCTATTCACTGTGAAATCAACTTTTTTGTCTTTATGTGCACAGGTATGAAACAACTTTCAGACATCACAGAATCATGTGGGAAGTTAACCTAAAGTGTTTCCATTTGGTTTGCAGTAAGTACTTTGGTGTAAAATTGAAATGTATACTATTTGTAATGTCTAAGCATTGCATGCACTGAGATAACAACTGTTTTGTGTTGATGTGTACAGCCATGAAACAACTTTAAAACTACTCATAATCATGTGGAAAGTTAACCTAAGGTGTTTCCATTAGCTTTGCAGTAAGTGCATTGGTGTAAAATTGAAATGTATACTATTTGTATTGTAAAAGCATTGCATGCACTGAGAAAACAACTTTTTTGTCTTGATGTGCACAAGTATGAAACAACTTTCAGACATCTCAGAATCATGTGGGAAGTTAATCTAAGTTGTTTTCATTAGGTTTGCAGTAAGTGCTTTGGTGTAAAATTGAAATGTATACTATTTGTATTGTCTAAGCATTGCATGCACTGAGACAACAACTTTTTTGTGTTGATGTGTACAGCCATGAAACAACTTTCAAACTACTCATAATCATGTGGAAAGTTAACCTAAGCTGTTTCCATTAAGTTTGAAGTAAGTGCTTTGGTGTAAAATTGAAATGTATACTATTTGTATTGTAAAAGCATTGCATGCACTGAGAAAACAACTTTTTTGTCTTGATGTGCACAGGTATGAAACAACTTTCAGACATCTCAGAATCATGTGGGAAGTTAATCTAAGTTGTTTCCATTAGGTTTGCAGTAAGTACTTTGGTGTTAAATTGAAATGTATACTATTTGTATTGTCTAAGCATTGCATGCACTGAGATAACAACTTTTTTGTGTTGATGTGTACAGCCATGAAACAACTTTCAAACTACTCAGAATCATGTGGAAAGTTAACCTAAAGTGTTTCCATTAGGTTTGCAGTAAGTGCTTGGGTGTAAAATTGAAATGTATACTAACTTTATGTCAAAGCATTCTATTCACTGTGAAATCAACTTTTTTGTCTTTATGTGCACAGGTATGAAACAACTTTCAGACATCTCAGAATCATGTGGGAAGTTAACCTAAGGTGTTTCCATTAGGTTTACAGTAAGTGCTTTGGTGTAAAATTGAAATGTATACTATTTGTATTGTCTAAGCAGTGCATGCACTGAGATAACAACTTTTTTGTGTTGATGTGTACAGCCATGAAACAACTATCAAACTACTCAGAATCATGTGGACAGTTAACCTAAAGTGTTTCCATTAGGTTTGCAGTAAGTGCTTTGGTGTAAAATTGAAATGTATACTAACTTTATGTCAAAGCATTCTATTCACTGTGAAATCAACTTTTTTGTCTTTATGTGCACAGGTATGAATCAACCTTCAGACATCTCAGAATCATCTGGGAAGTTATCCAAAGGTGTTTCCATTAGGTTTGCAGTAAGTGCTTTGGAGTAAAATTGAAATGTATACTATTTGTATTGTCTAAGCATTGCATGCACTGAGATAACAACTTTTTTCTGTTGATGTGTACAGCCATGAAACAACTTTCAAACTACTCATAATCATGTGGAAAGTTAACCTAAGGTGTTTCCATTAGGTTTGCAGTAAGTGCTTTGGTGTAAAATTGAAATGTATACTATTTGTATTGTCTAAGCATTGCATGCACTGAGATAACAACTTTTTTCTGTTGATGTGTACAGCCATGAAACAACTTTCAAACTACTCATAATCATGTGGGAAGTTAACCTAAGGTGTTTCCGTTAGTTAGCAGTAAGTACTTTGGTGTAAAATTGAGATGTATACTACCTTAATGTCAGAGCATAGTAGTACTGAGAAAGTAACTTTTTTGTCTTGATGAACTGAGGCATGAAACAACTTTAAACCTAGTCATACTCATCTGGGAAATTAACCAAATGTGTTTGCATTAGGTTTGCAGTCAGGACGTTTGAGTACAATTGAAATGTATACTACTTTTATGTCAAAGCATTCTCTTCACTGTGAAATCAACTTTTTTGTCTTTATGTGCACAGGTATGAAACAACTTTCAGACATCTCAGAATCATGTGGGAAGTTAACCTAAGGTGTTTCCATTAGGTTTGCAGTAAGTGCTTTGTTGTAAAATTGAAATGTATACTATTTGTATTCTCTAAGCAGTGCATGCACTGAGATAACAACTTTTTTCTGTTGATGTGTACAGCCATGAAACAACTTTCAAACTACTCATAATCATGTGGAAAGTTAACCTAAGGTGTTTCCATTAGGTTTGCAGTAAGTGCTTTGGTGTAAAATTGAAATGTATACTATTTGTATTGTCTAAGAATTGCATGCACTGAGATAACAACTTTTTTCTGTTGATGTGTACAGCCATGAAACAACTTTCAAACTACTCATAATCATGTGGAAAGTTAACCTAAGGTGTTTCCATTAGGTTTGCAGTAAGTGCTTTGGTGTAAAATTAAAATGTATACTATTTGTATTGTAAAAGCATTGCATGCACTGAGAAAACAACTTTTTTGTCTTGATATGCACAGGTATCAAAAAACTTTCAGACATCTCAGAATCATGTGGGAAGTTAATCTAAGTTGTTTCCATTAGGTTTGCACTAAGTACTTTGGTGTAAAATTAAAATGTATACTATTTGTAGTGTCTAACCATTGCATGCACTCAGATAACAACTTTTTTGTGTTGATGTGTACAGCCATGAAACTACTTTCAAACTACTCATAATCATGTGGGAAGTTAACCTAAGGTGTTTCCATTAGTTAGCAGTAAGTACTTTGGTGTAAAATTGAGATGTATACTACCTTAATATCAGAGCTTAGTAGTACTGAGAAAGTAACTTTTTTGTCTTGATGAACTGAGGCATGAAACAACTTTAAACCTAGTCATACTCATCTGGGAAGTTAACCAAATGTGTTTGCATTAGGTTTGCAGTCAGGACGTTTGAGTACAATTGAAATGTATACTACTTTTATGTCAAATCATTCTATTCACTGTGAAATCAACTTTTTTGTCTTTATGTGCACAGGTATGAAACAACTTTCAGACATCACAGAATCATGTGGGAAGTTAACCTAAAGTGTTTGCATTAGGTTTGCAGTAAGTACTTTGGTGTAAAATTGAAATGTATACTATTTGTAATGTCTAAGCATTGCATGCACTGAGATAACAACTGTTTTGTGTTGATGTGTACAGCCATGAAACAACTTTAAAACTACTCATAATCATGTGGAAAGTTAACCTAAGGTGTTTCCATTAGCTTTGCAGTAAGTGCATTGGTGTAAAATTGAAATGTATACTATTTGTATTGTAAAAGCATTGCATGCACTGAGAAAACAACTTTTTTGTCTTGATATGCACAGGTATCAAAAAACTTTCAGACATCTCAGAATCATGTGGGAAGTTAATCTAAGTTGTTTCCATTAGGTTTGCACTAAGTACTTTGGTGTAAAATTAAAATGTATACTATTTGTAGTGTCTAACCATTGCATGCACTCAGATAACAACTTTTTTGTGTTGATGTGTACAGCCATGAAACTACTTTCAAACTACTCATAATCATGTGGGAAGTTAACCTAAGGTGTTTCCATTAGTTAGCAGTAAGTACTTTGGTGTAAAATTGAGATGTACACTACCTTAATGTCAGAGCATAGTAGTACTGAGAAAGTAACTTTTTTGTCTTGATGAACTGAGGCATGAAACAACTTTAAACCTAGTCATACTCATCTGGGAAGTTAACCAAATGTGTTTGCATTAGGTTTGCAGTCAGGACGTTTGAGTACAATTGAAATGTATACTACTTTTATGTCAAAGCATTCTATTCACTGTGAAATCAACTTTTTTGTCTTTATGTGCACAGGTATGAAACAACTTTCAGACATCTCAGAATCATGTGGGAAGTTAACCTAAAGTGTTTCCATTAGGTTTGCAGTAAGTACTTTGGCGTAAAATTGAAATGTATACTACTTTTATGTCAAAGCATTCTATTCACTGTGAAATCAACTTTTTTGCCTTTATGTGCACAGGTATGAAACAACTTTCAGGCATCTCAGAATCATGTGGGAAGTTAACCTAAGGTGTTTCCATTAGGTTTGCAGTAAGTGCTTTGGAGTAAAATTGAAATGTATACTATTTGTATTGTCTAAGCATTGCATGCACCGAGATAACAACTTTTTTCTGCTGATGTGTACAGCCATGAAACAACTTTCAAACTACTCATAATCATGTGGAAAGTTAACCTGAGGTGTTTCCATTAGGTTTGCAGTAAGTGCTTGGGTGTAAAATTGAAATGTATACTAACTTTATGTCAAAGCATTCTATTCACTGTGAAATCAACTTTTTTGTCTTTATGTGCACAGGTATGAAACAACTTTCAGACATCTCAGAATCATGTGGGAAGTTAACCTAAGGTGTTTCCATTAGGTTTACAGTAAGTGCTTTGGTGTAAAATTGAAATGTATACTATTTGTATTGTCTAAGCAGTGCATGCACTGAGATAACAACTTTTTTGTGTTGATGTGTACAGCCATGAAACTACTTTCAAACTACTCATAATCATGTGGGAAGTTAACCTAAGGTGTTTCCATTAGTTAGCAGTAAGTACTTTGGTGTAAAATTGAGATGTACACTACCTTAATGTCAGAGCATAGTAGTACTGAGAAAGTAACTTTTTTGTCTTGATGAACTGAGGCATGAAACAACTTTAAACCTAGTCATACTCATCTGGGAAGTTAACCAAATGTGTTTGCATTAGGTTTGCAGTCAGGACGTTTGAGTACAATTGAAATGTATACTACTTTTATGTCAAAGCATTCTATTCACTGTGAAATCAACTTTTTTGTCTTTATGTGCACAGGTATGAAACAACTTTCAGACATCTCAGAATCATGTGGGAAGTTAACCTAAACTGTTTCCATTAGGTTTGCAGTAAGTACTTTGGCGTAAAATTGAAATGTATACTACTTTTATGTCAAAGCATTCTATTCACTGTGAAATCAACTTTTTTGCCTTTATGTGCACAGGTATGAAACAACTTTCAGGCATCTCAGAATCATGTGGGAAGTTAACCTGAGGTGTTTCCATTAGGTTTGCAGTAAGTGCTTTGGAGTAAAATTGAAATGTATACTATTTGTATTGTCTAAGCATTGCATGCACTCAGATAACAACTTTTTTCTGTTGATGTGTACAGCCATGAAACAACTTTCAAACTATTCATAATCATGTGGGAAGTTAACCTAAGGTGTTTCCATTAGGTTTGCAGTAAGTACTTTGGTGTAAAATTGAAATGTATACTATTTGTATTGTCTAAGCATTGCATGCACTGAGATAACAACTTTTTTGTGTTGATGTGTACAGCCATGAAACAACTTTCAAACTACTCAGAATCATGTGGAAAGTTAACCTAAAGTGTTTCCATTAGGTTTGCTGTAAGTGCTTTGGTGTAAAATTGAAATGTATACTAACTTTATGTCAAAGCATTCTATTCACTGTGAAATCAACTTTTTTGTCTTTATGTGCACAGGTATGAAACAACCTTCAGACATCTCAGAATCATCTGGGAAGTTATCCTAAGGTGTTTCCATTAGGTTTGCAGTAAGTGCTTTGGAGTAAAATTGAAATGTATACTATTTGTATTGTCTAAGCATTGCATGCACTGAGATAACAACTGTTTTCTGTTGATGTGTACAGCCATGAAACAACTTTCAAACTACTCATAATCATGTGGAAAGTTAACCTAAGGTGTTTCCATTGAGTTTGAAGTAAGTGCTTTGGTGTAAAATTGAAATGTATACTATTTGTATTGTAAAAGCATTGCATGCACTGAGAAAACAACTTTTTTGTCTTGATATGCACAGGTATCAAAAAACTTTCAGACATCTTAGAATCATGTGGGAAGTTAATCTAAGTTATTTCCATTAGGTTTGCACTAAGTACTTTGGTGTAAAATTAAAATGTATACTATTTGTATTGTCTAAGCATTGCATGCACTGAGATAACAACTTTTTTGTGTTGATGTGTACAGCCATGAAACAACTTTCAAACTACTCATTATCATGTGGGAAGTTAACCTAAGGTGTTTCCATTAGTTTGCAGTAAGTACTTTGGTGTAAAATTCAGATGTGTACTACCTTAATGTCAGAGCATATTAGTAGTGAGGAAGTAACTTTTTTGTCTTGATGAACTGAGGCATGAAACAACTTTAAACCTAGTCATACTCATGTGGGAAGTTAACCAAATGTGTTTACATTAGGTTTGCAGTCAGGACTGTTGAGTACAATTGAAATGTATACTACCTTTATGTCAAAGCATTCTATTCACTGTGAAATCAACTTTTTTGTGTTTATGTGCACAGGTATGAAACAACTTTCAGACATCTCAGAATCATCTGAGAAGTTAACCTAGAGCGTTTCCATTAGGTTTGCAGTAAGTGCTTTGTTGTAAAATTGAAATGTATACTATTTGTATTGTCTAAGCATTGCATGCACTGAGATAACAACTTTTTTGTGTTGATGTGTACAGCCATGAAACAACTTTCCAACTACTCATAATCATGTGGGAAGTTAACCTAAGGTGTTTCCATTAGGTTTGCAGTAAGTACTTTGGTGTAAAATTGAAATGTATACTATTTGTAGTGTCTAACCATTGCATGCACTCAGATAACAACTTTTTTGTGTTGATGTGTACAGCCATGAAACTACTTTCAAACTACTCATAATCATGTGGGAAGTTAACTTAAGGTGTTTCCATTAGTTAGCAGTAAGTAGTTTGGTGTAAAATTGAGATGTATACTACCTTAATGTCAGAGCATAGTAGTACTGAGAAAGTAACTTTTTTGTCTTGATGAACTGAGGCATGAAACAACTTTAAACCTAGTCATACTCATCTGGGAAGTTAACCAAATGTGTTTGCATTAGGTTTGCAGTCAGGACGTTTGAGTACAATTGAAATGTATACTACTTTTATGTCAAAGCATTCTATTCACTGTGAAATCAACTTTTTTGTCTTTATGTGCACAGGTATGAAACAACTTTCAGACATCTCAGAATCATGTGGGAAGTTAACCTAAAGTGTTTCCATTAGGTTTGCAGTAAGTACTTTGGCGTAAAATTGAAATGTATACTACTTTTATGTCAAAGCATTCTATTCACTGTGAAATCAACTTTTTTGCCTTTATGTGCACAGGTATGAAACAACTTTCAGGCATCTCAGAATCATGTGGGAAGTTAACCTAAGGTGTTTCCATTAGGTTTGCTGTAAGTGCTTTGGAGTAAAATTGAAATGTATACTATTTGTATTGTCAAAGCATTGCATGCACTGAGATAACAACTTTTTTCTGTTGATGTGTACAGCCATGAAACAACTTTCAAACTACTCAGAATCATGTGGAAAGTTAACCTAAAGTGTTTCCATTAGGTTTGCAGTAAGTGCTTCGGTGTAAAATTGAAATGTATACTATTTGTATTGTCTAAGCATTGCATGCTCTGAGATAACAACTTTTTTGTGTTGATGTGTACAGCCATGAAACAACTTTCAAACTTCTCATAATCATGTGGAAAGTTAACTTAAAGTGTTTCCATTAGGTTTGCAGTAAGTGCTTTGGTGTAAAATTGAAATGTATACTATTTGTATTGTCGAAGCATTGCATGCACTGAGATAACAACTTTTTTGTGTTGATGTGTACAGCCATGAAACAACTTTCAAACTACTCATAATCATGTGGGAAGTTAACCTAAGGTGTTTCCATTAGGTTTGCTGTAGGAACTTTGGTGTAAAATTGAAATGTATACTACTTTTATGTCAAAGCATTCTATTCACTGTGAAATCAACTTCTTTGTCTTTATGTGCACAGGTATGAAACAACTTTCAGACATCTCAGAATCATGTGGGAAGTTAACCTAAGGTGCTTCCATTAGGTTTGCAGTAAGTGCTTTGGAGTAAAATTGAAATGTATACTATTTGTATTGTCTAAGCATTGCATGCACTGAGTAGCAACTTTTTTCTGTTCATGTGTACAGCCATGAAACAACTTTCAAACTACTCATAATCATGTGGAAAGTTAACCTAAGGTGTTTCCATTAGGTTTGCAGTAAGTGCTTTGGTGTAAAATTGAAATGTATACTATTTGTATTGTCTAAGCATTGCATGCACTGAGATAACATCTTTTTTCTGTTGATGTGTACAGCCATGAAACAACTTTCAAACTACTCATAATCATGTGGGAAGTTAACCTAAGGTGTTTCCATTAGGTTTGCAGTAAGTACTTTGGTGTAAATTTGAGATGTATACTACCTTAATATCAGAGCTTAGTAGTACTGAGAAAGGAACTTTTTTGTCTTGATGAACTGAGGCATGAAATAACTTTAAACCTAGTCATACTCATCTGGGAAGTTAACCAAATGTGTTTTCATTAGGTTTGCAGTCAGGACGTTTGAGTACAATTGAAATGTATACTACTTTTATGTCAAAGCATTCTATTCACTGTGAAATCAACTTTTTTGTCTTTATGTGCACAGGTATGAAACAACTTTCAGACATCACAAAATCATGTGGGAAGTTAACCTAAAGTGTTTCATTAGGTTTGCAGTAATGCTTTGGTGTATAATTGAAATGTATACTATTTGTATTGTCGAAGCATTGCATGCACTGAGATAACAACTTTTTTGTGTTGATGTGTACAGCCATGAAACAACTTTCAAACTATTCATAATCATGTGGGAAGTTAACCTAAGGTGTTTCCATTAGGTTTGCAGTAAGTACTTTGGTGTAAAATTGAAATGTAGACTATTTGTATTATCTAAGCATTGCATGCACTGAGATAACAACTGTTTTGTTTGATGTGTACAGCCATGAAACAACTTTCAAACTACTCATAATCATGTGGAAAGTTAACCTAAGTTGTTTCCATTAAGTTTGAAGTAAGTGCTTTGGTGTAAAATTGAAATGTATACTATTTGTATTGTAAAAGCATTGCATGCACTGAGAAAACAACTTTTTTGTCTTGATGTGCACAGGTATCAAAAAACTTTCAGACATCTCAGAATCATGTGGGAAGTTAATCTAAGTTGTTTCCATTAGGTTTGCAGTAAGTACTTTGGTGTAAAATTAAAATGTATACTATTTGTATTGTCTAAGCATTGCATGCACTGAGATAACAACTTTTTTGTGTTGATGTGTACAGCCATGAAACAACTTTCAAACTACTCATTATCATGTGGGAAGTTAACCTAAGGTGTTTCCATTAGTTTGCAGTAAGTACTTTGGTGTAAAATTCAGATGTGTACTACCTTAATGTCAGAGCATATTAGTAGTGAGGAAGTAACTTTTTTGTCTTGATGAACTGAGGCATGAAACAACTTTAAACCTAGTCATACTCATGTGGGAAGTTAACCAAATGTGTTTACATTAGGTTTGCAGTCAGGACTGTTGAGTACAATTGAAATGTATACTACCTTTATGTCAAAGCATTCTATTCACTGTGAAATCAACTTTTTTGTGTTTATGTGCACAGGTATGAAACAACTTTCAGACATCTCAGAATCATCTGAGAAGTTAACCTAGAGCGTTTCCATTAGGTTTGCAGTAAGTGCTTTGTTGTAAAATTGAAATGTATACTATTTGTATTGTCTAAGCATTGCATGCACTGAGATAACAACTTTTTTGTGTTGATGTGTACAGCCATGAAACAACTTTCCAACTACTCATAATCATGTGGGAAGTTAACCTAAGGTGTTTCCATTAGGTTTGCAGTAAGTACTTTGGTGTAAAATTGAAATGTATACTATTTGTAGTGTCTAACCATTGCATGCACTCAGATAACAACTTTTTTGTGTTGATGTGTACAGCCATGAAACTACTTTCAAACTACTCATAATCATGTGGGAAGTTAACTTAAGGTGTTTCCATTAGTTAGCAGTAAGTAGTTTGGTGTAAAATTGAGATGTATACTACCTTAATGTCAGAGCATAGTAGTACTGAGAAAGTAACTTTTTTGTCTTGATGAACTGAGGCATGAAACAACTTTAAACCTAGTCATACTCATCTGGGAAGTTAACCAAATGTGTTTGCATTAGGTTTGCAGTCAGGACGTTTGAGTACAATTGAAATGTATACTACTTTTATGTCAAAGCATTCTATTCACTGTGAAATCAACTTTTTTGTCTTTATGTGCACAGGTATGAAACAACTTTCAGACATCTCAGAATCATGTGGGAAGTTAACCTAAAGTGTTTCCATTAGGTTTGCAGTAAGTACTTTGGCGTAAAATTGAAATGTATACTACTTTTATGTCAAAGCATTCTATTCACTGTGAAATCAACTTTTTTGCCTTTATGTGCACAGGTATGAAACAACTTTCAGGCATCTCAGAATCATGTGGGAAGTTAACCTAAGGTGTTTCCATTAGGTTTGCTGTAAGTGCTTTGGAGTAAAATTGAAATGTATACTATTTGTATTGTCAAAGCATTGCATGCACTGAGATAACAACTTTTTTCTGTTGATGTGTACAGCCATGAAACAACTTTCAAACTACTCAGAATCATGTGGAAAGTTAACCTAAAGTGTTTCCATTAGGTTTGCAGTAAGTGCTTCGGTGTAAAATTGAAATGTATACTATTTGTATTGTCTAAGCATTGCATGCTCTGAGATAACAACTTTTTTGTGTTGATGTGTACAGCCATGAAACAACTTTCAAACTTCTCATAATCATGTGGAAAGTTAACTTAAAGTGTTTCCATTAGGTTTGCAGTAAGTGCTTTGGTGTAAAATTGAAATGTATACTATTTGTATTGTCGAAGCATTGCATGCACTGAGATAACAACTTTTTTGTGTTGATGTGTACAGCCATGAAACAACTTTCAAACTACTCATAATCATGTGGGAAGTTAACCTAAGGTGTTTCCATTAGGTTTGCTGTAGGAACTTTGGTGTAAAATTGAAATGTATACTACTTTTATGTCAAAGCATTCTATTCACTGTGAAATCAACTTCTTTGTCTTTATGTGCACAGGTATGAAACAACTTTCAGACATCTCAGAATCATGTGGGAAGTTAACCTAAGGTGCTTCCATTAGGTTTGCAGTAAGTGCTTTGGAGTAAAATTGAAATGTATACTATTTGTATTGTCTAAGCATTGCATGCACTGAGATAGCAACTTTTTTCTGTTCATGTGTACAGCCATGAAACAACTTTCAAACTACTCATAATCATGTGGAAAGTTAACCTAAGGTGTTTCCATTAGGTTTGCAGTAAGTGCTTTGGTGTAAAATTGAAATGTATACTATTTGTATTGTCTAAGCATTGCATGCACTGAGATAACATCTTTTTTCTGTTGATGTGTACAGCCATGAAACAACTTTCAAACTACTCATAATCATGTGGGAAGTTAACCTAAGGTGTTTCCATTAGGTTTGCAGTAAGTACTTTGGTGTAAATTTGAGATGTATACTACCTTAATATCAGAGCTTAGTAGTACTGAGAAAGGAACTTTTTTGTCTTGATGAACTGAGGCATGAAATAACTTTAAACCTAGTCATACTCATCTGGGAAGTTAACCAAATGTGTTTTCATTAGGTTTGCAGTCAGGACGTTTGAGTACAATTGAAATGTATACTACTTTTATGTCAAAGCATTCTATTCACTGTGAAATCAACTTTTTTGTCTTTATGTGCACAGGTATGAAACAACTTTCAGACATCACAAAATCATGTGGGAAGTTAACCTAAAGTGTTTCATTAGGTTTGCAGTAATGCTTTGGTGTATAATTGAAATGTATACTATTTGTATTGTCGAAGCATTGCATGCACTGAGATAACAACTTTTTTGTGTTGATGTGTACAGCCATGAAACAACTTTCAAACTATTCATAATCATGTGGGAAGTTAACCTAAGGTGTTTCCATTAGGTTTGCAGTAAGTACTTTGGTGTAAAATTGAAATGTAGACTATTTGTATTATCTAAGCATTGCATGCACTGAGATAACAACTGTTTTGTTTGATGTGTACAGCCATGAAACAACTTTCAAACTACTCATAATCATGTGGAAAGTTAACCTAAGTTGTTTCCATTAAGTTTGAAGTAAGTGCTTTGGTGTAAAATTGAAATGTATACTATTTGTATTGTAAAAGCATTGCATGCACTGAGAAAACAACTTTTTTGTCTTGATGTGCACAGGTATCAAAAAACTTTCAGACATCTCAGAATCATGTGGGAAGTTAATCTAAGTTGTTTCCATTAGGTTTGCAGTAAGTACTTTGGTGTAAAATTAAAATGTATACTATTTGTATTGTCTAAGCATTGCATGCACTGAGATAACAACTTTTTTGTGTTGATGTGTACAGCCATGAAACAACTTTCAAACTACTCATTATCATGTGGGAAGTTAACCTAAGGTGTTTCCATTAGTTTGCAGTAAGTACTTTGGTGTAAAATTCAGATGTGTACTACCTTAATGTCAGAGCATATTAGTACTGAGAAAGTAACTTTTTTGTCTTGATGAACTGAGGCATGAAACAACTTTAAACCTAGTCATACTCATGTGGGAAGTTAACCAAATGTGTTTGCATTAGGTTTGCAGTCAGGACTGTTGAGTACAATTGAAATGTATACTACCTTTATGTCAAAGCATTCTGTTCACTGTGAAATCAACTTTTTTGTGTTTATGTGCACAGGTATGAAACAACTTTCAGACATCTCAGAATCATCTGGGAAGTTAACCTAGAGCGTTTCCATTAGGTTTGCAGTAAGTGCTTTGTTGTAAAATTGAAATGTATACTATTTGTATTGTCTAAGCATTGCATGCACTGAGATAACAACATTTTTGTGTTGATGTGTACAGCCATGAAACAACTTTCCAACTACTCATAATCATGTGGGAAGTTAACCTAAGGTGTTTCCATTAGGTTTGCAGTAAGTACTTTGGTGTAAAATTGAAATGTATACTATTTGTAGTGTCTAACCATTGCATGCACTCAGATAACAACTTTTTTGTGTTGATGTGTACAGCCATGAAACTACTTTCAAACTACTCATAATCATGTGGGAAGTTAACCTAAGGTGTTTCCATTAGTTAGCAGTAAGTACTTTGGTGTAAAATTGAGATGTATACTACCTTAATGTCAGAGCATAGTAGTACTGAGAAAGTAACTTTTTTGTCTTGATGAACTGAGGCATGAAACAACTTTAAACCTAGTCATACTCATCTGGGAAGTTAACCAAATGTGTTTGCATTAGGTTTGCAGTCAGGACGTTTGAGTACAATTGAAATGTATACTACTTTTATGTCAAAGCATTCTATTCACTGTGAAATCAACTTTTTTGTCTTTATGTGCACAGGTATGAAACAACTTTCAGACATCTCAGAACCATGTGGGAAGTTAACCTAAAGTGTTTCCATTAGGTTTGCAGTAAGTACTTTGGCGTAAAATTGAAATGTATACTACTTTTATGTCAAAGCATTCTATTCACTGTGAAATCAACTTTTTTGCCTTTATGTGCACAGGTATGAAACAACTTTCAGGCATCTCAGAATCATGTGGGAAGTTAACCTAAGGTGTTTCCATTAGGTTTGCAGTAAGTGCTTTGGAGTAAAATTGAAATGTATACTATTTGTATTGTCAAAGCATTGCATGCACTGAGATAACAACTTTTTTCTGTTGATGTGTACAGCCATGAAACAACTTTCAAACTACTCAGAATCATGTGGAAAGTTAACCTAAAGTGTTTCCATTAGGTTTGCAGTAAGTGCTTTGGTGTAAAATTGAAATGTATACTATTTGTATTGTCTAAGCATTGCATGCTCTGAGATAACAACTTTTTTGTGTTGATGTGTACAGCCATGAAACAACTTTCAAACATCTCATAATCATGTGGGAAGTTAACCTAAGGTGTTTCCATTAGGTTTGCTGTAGGAACTTTGGTGTAAAATTGAAATGTATACTACTTTTATGTCAAAGCATTCTATTCACTGTGAAATCAACTTCTTTGTCTTTATGTGCACAGGTATGAAACAACTTTCAGACATCTCAGAATCATGTGGGAAGTTAACCTAAGGTGCTTCCATTAGGTTTGCAGTAAGTGCTTTGGAGTAAAATTGAAATGTATACTATTTGTATTGTCTAAGCATTGCATGCACTGAGATAGCAACTTTTTTCTGTTCATGTGTACAGCCATGAAACAACTTTCAAACTACTCATAATCATGTGGAAAGTTAACCTAAGGTGTTTCCATTAGGTTTGCAGTAAGTGCTTTGGTGTAAAATTGAAATGTATACTATTTGTATTGTCTAAGCATTGCATGCACTGAGATAACAACTTTTTTCTGTTGATGTGTACAGCCATGAAACAACTTTCAAACTGCTCAGAATCATGTGGAAAGTTAACCTAAAGTGTTTCCATTAGGTTTGCAGTAAGTGCTTTGGTGTAAAATTGAAATGTATACTATTTGTATTGTCTAAGCATTGCATGCTCTGAGATAACAACTTTTTTGTGTTGATGTGTACAGCCATGAAACAACTTTCAAACTACTCATAATCATGTGGAAAGTTAACCTAAGGTGTTTCCATTAGGTTTGCAGTAAGTGCTTTGGTGTAAAATTGAAATGTATACTATTTGTATTGTCTAAGCATTGCATGCACTGAGATAACATCTTTTTTCTGTTGATGTGTACAGCCATGAAACAACTTTCAAACTACTCATAATCATGTGGGAAGTTAACCTAAGGTGTTTCCATTCGGTTTGCAGTAAGAACTTTGGTGTAAAATTGAGATGTATACTACCTTAATATCAGAGCTTAGTAGTACTGAGAAAGTAACTTTTTTGTCTTGATGAACTGAGGCATGAAATAACTTTAAACCTAGTCATACTCATCTGGGAAGTTAACCAAATGTGTTTTCATTAGGTTTGCAGTCAGGACGTTTGAGTACAATTGAAATGTATACTACTTTTATGTCAAAGCATTCTATTCACTGTGAAATCAACTTTTTTGTCTTTATGTGCACAGGTATGAAACAACTTTCAGACATCACAAAATCATGTGGGAAGTTAACCTAAAGTGTTTCATTAGGTTTGCAGTAATGCTTTGGTGTATAATTGAAATGTATACTATTTGTATTGTCGAAGCATTGCATGCACTGAGATAACAACTTTTTTGTGTTGATGTGTACAGCCATGAAACAACTTTCAAACTATTCATAATCATGTGGGAAGTTAACCTAAGGTGTTTCCATTAGGTTTGCAGTAAGTACTTTGGTGTAAAATTGAAATGTAGACTATTTGTATTATCTAAGCATTGCATGCACTGAGATAACAACTGTTTTGTTTGATGTGTACAGCCATGAAACAACTTTCAAACTACTCATAATCATGTGGAAAGTTAACCTAAGTTGTTTCCATTAAGTTTGAAGTAAGTGCTTTGGTGTAAAATTGAAATGTATACTATTTGTATTGTAAAAGCATTGCATGCACTGAGAAAACAACTTTTTTGTCTTGATGTGCACAGGTATCAAAAAACTTTCAGACATCTCAGAATCATGTGGGAAGTTAATCTAAGTTGTTTCCATTAGGTTTGCAGTAAGTACTTTGGTGTAAAATTAAAATGTATACTATTTGTATTGTCTAAGCATTGCATGCACTGAGATAACAACTTTTTTGTGTTGATGTGTACAGCCATGAAACAACTTTCAAACTACTCATTATCATGTGGGAAGTTAACCTAAGGTGTTTCCATTAGTTTGCAGTAAGTACTTTGGTGTAAAATTCAGATGTGTACTACCTTAATGTCAGAGCATATTAGTAGTGAGGAAGTAACTTTTTTGTCTTGATGAACTGAGGCATGAAACAACTTTAAACCTAGTCATACTCATGTGGGAAGTTAACCAAATGTGTTTACATTAGGTTTGCAGTCAGGACTGTTGAGTACAATTGAAATGTATACTACCTTTATGTCAAAGCATTCTATTCACTGTGAAATCAACTTTTTTGTGTTTATGTGCACAGGTATGAAACAACTTTCAGACATCTCAGAATCATCTGAGAAGTTAACCTAGAGCGTTTCCATTAGGTTTGCAGTAAGTGCTTTGTTGTAAAATTGAAATGTATACTATTTGTATTGTCTAAGCATTGCATGCACTGAGATAACAACTTTTTTGTGTTGATGTGTACAGCCATGAAACAACTTTCCAACTACTCATAATCATGTGGGAAGTTAACCTAAGGTGTTTCCATTAGGTTTGCAGTAAGTACTTTGGTGTAAAATTGAAATGTATACTATTTGTAGTGTCTAACCATTGCATGCACTCAGATAACAACTTTTTTGTGTTGATGTGTACAGCCATGAAACTACTTTCAAACTACTCATAATCATGTGGGAAGTTAACTTAAGGTGTTTCCATTAGTTAGCAGTAAGTAGTTTGGTGTAAAATTGAGATGTATACTACCTTAATGTCAGAGCATAGTAGTACTGAGAAAGTAACTTTTTTGTCTTGATGAACTGAGGCATGAAACAACTTTAAACCTAGTCATACTCATCTGGGAAGTTAACCAAATGTGTTTGCATTAGGTTTGCAGTCAGGACGTTTGAGTACAATTGAAATGTATACTACTTTTATGTCAAAGCATTCTATTCACTGTGAAATCAACTTTTTTGTCTTTATGTGCACAGGTATGAAACAACTTTCAGACATCTCAGAATCATGTGGGAAGTTAACCTAAAGTGTTTCCATTAGGTTTGCAGTAAGTACTTTGGCGTAAAATTGAAATGTATACTACTTTTATGTCAAAGCATTCTATTCACTGTGAAATCAACTTTTTTGCCTTTATGTGCACAGGTATGAAACAACTTTCAGGCATCTCAGAATCATGTGGGAAGTTAACCTAAGGTGTTTCCATTAGGTTTGCTGTAAGTGCTTTGGAGTAAAATTGAAATGTATACTATTTGTATTGTCAAAGCATTGCATGCACTGAGATAACAACTTTTTTCTGTTGATGTGTACAGCCATGAAACAACTTTCAAACTACTCAGAATCATGTGGAAAGTTAACCTAAAGTGTTTCCATTAGGTTTGCAGTAAGTGCTTCGGTGTAAAATTGAAATGTATACTATTTGTATTGTCTAAGCATTGCATGCTCTGAGATAACAACTTTTTTGTGTTGATGTGTACAGCCATGAAACAACTTTCAAACTTCTCATAATCATGTGGAAAGTTAACTTAAAGTGTTTCCATTAGGTTTGCAGTAAGTGCTTTGGTGTAAAATTGAAATGTATACTATTTGTATTGTCGAAGCATTGCATGCACTGAGATAACAACTTTTTTGTGTTGATGTGTACAGCCATGAAACAACTTTCAAACTACTCATAATCATGTGGGAAGTTAACCTAAGGTGTTTCCATTAGGTTTGCTGTAGGAACTTTGGTGTAAAATTGAAATGTATACTACTTTTATGTCAAAGCATTCTATTCACTGTGAAATCAACTTCTTTGTCTTTATGTGCACAGGTATGAAACAACTTTCAGACATCTCAGAATCATGTGGGAAGTTAACCTAAGGTGCTTCCATTAGGTTTGCAGTAAGTGCTTTGGAGTAAAATTGAAATGTATACTATTTGTATTGTCTAAGCATTGCATGCACTGAGATAGCAACTTTTTTCTGTTCATGTGTACAGCCATGAAACAACTTTCAAACTACTCATAATCATGTGGAAAGTTAACCTAAGGTGTTTCCATTAGGTTTGCAGTAAGTGCTTTGGTGTAAAATTGAAATGTATACTATTTGTATTGTCTAAGCATTGCATGCACTGAGATAACATCTTTTTTCTGTTGATGTGTACAGCCATGAAACAACTTTCAAACTACTCATAATCATGTGGGAAGTTAACCTAAGGTGTTTCCATTAGGTTTGCAGTAAGTACTTTGGTGTAAATTTGAGATGTATACTACCTTAATATCAGAGCTTAGTAGTACTGAGAAAGGAACTTTTTTGTCTTGATGAACTGAGGCATGAAATAACTTTAAACCTAGTCATACTCATCTGGGAAGTTAACCAAATGTGTTTTCATTAGGTTTGCAGTCAGGACGTTTGAGTACAATTGAAATGTATACTACTTTTATGTCAAAGCATTCTATTCACTGTGAAATCAACTTTTTTGTCTTTATGTGCACAGGTATGAAACAACTTTCAGACATCACAAAATCATGTGGGAAGTTAACCTAAAGTGTTTCATTAGGTTTGCAGTAATGCTTTGGTGTATAATTGAAATGTATACTATTTGTATTGTCGAAGCATTGCATGCACTGAGATAACAACTTTTTTGTGTTGATGTGTACAGCCATGAAACAACTTTCAAACTATTCATAATCATGTGGGAAGTTAACCTAAGGTGTTTCCATTAGGTTTGCAGTAAGTACTTTGGTGTAAAATTGAAATGTAGACTATTTGTATTATCTAAGCATTGCATGCACTGAGATAACAACTGTTTTGTTTGATGTGTACAGCCATGAAACAACTTTCAAACTACTCATAATCATGTGGAAAGTTAACCTAAGTTGTTTCCATTAAGTTTGAAGTAAGTGCTTTGGTGTAAAATTGAAATGTATACTATTTGTATTGTAAAAGCATTGCATGCACTGAGAAAACAACTTTTTTGTCTTGATGTGCACAGGTATCAAAAAACTTTCAGACATCTCAGAATCATGTGGGAAGTTAATCTAAGTTGTTTCCATTAGGTTTGCAGTAAGTACTTTGGTGTAAAATTAAAATGTATACTATTTGTATTGTCTAAGCATTGCATGCACTGAGATAACAACTTTTTTGTGTTGATGTGTACAGCCATGAAACAACTTTCAAACTACTCATTATCATGTGGGAAGTTAACCTAAGGTGTTTCCATTAGTTTGCAGTAAGTACTTTGGTGTAAAATTCAGATGTGTACTACCTTAATGTCAGAGCATATTAGTACTGAGAAAGTAACTTTTTTGTCTTGATGAACTGAGGCATGAAACAACTTTAAACCTAGTCATACTCATGTGGGAAGTTAACCAAATGTGTTTGCATTAGGTTTGCAGTCAGGACTGTTGAGTACAATTGAAATGTATACTACCTTTATGTCAAAGCATTCTGTTCACTGTGAAATCAACTTTTTTGTGTTTATGTGCACAGGTATGAAACAACTTTCAGACATCTCAGAATCATCTGGGAAGTTAACCTAGAGCGTTTCCATTAGGTTTGCAGTAAGTGCTTTGTTGTAAAATTGAAATGTATACTATTTGTATTGTCTAAGCATTGCATGCACTGAGATAACAACATTTTTGTGTTGATGTGTACAGCCATGAAACAACTTTCCAACTACTCATAATCATGTGGGAAGTTAACCTAAGGTGTTTCCATTAGGTTTGCAGTAAGTACTTTGGTGTAAAATTGAAATGTATACTATTTGTAGTGTCTAACCATTGCATGCACTCAGATAACAACTTTTTTGTGTTGATGTGTACAGCCATGAAACTACTTTCAAACTACTCATAATCATGTGGGAAGTTAACCTAAGGTGTTTCCATTAGTTAGCAGTAAGTACTTTGGTGTAAAATTGAGATGTATACTACCTTAATGTCAGAGCATAGTAGTACTGAGAAAGTAACTTTTTTGTCTTGATGAACTGAGGCATGAAACAACTTTAAACCTAGTCATACTCATCTGGGAAGTTAACCAAATGTGTTTGCATTAGGTTTGCAGTCAGGACGTTTGAGTACAATTGAAATGTATACTACTTTTATGTCAAAGCATTCTATTCACTGTGAAATCAACTTTTTTGTCTTTATGTGCACAGGTATGAAACAACTTTCAGACATCTCAGAACCATGTGGGAAGTTAACCTAAAGTGTTTCCATTAGGTTTGCAGTAAGTACTTTGGCGTAAAATTGAAATGTATACTACTTTTATGTCAAAGCATTCTATTCACTGTGAAATCAACTTTTTTGCCTTTATGTGCACAGGTATGAAACAACTTTCAGGCATCTCAGAATCATGTGGGAAGTTAACCTAAGGTGTTTCCATTAGGTTTGCAGTAAGTGCTTTGGAGTAAAATTGAAATGTATACTATTTGTATTGTCAAAGCATTGCATGCACTGAGATAACAACTTTTTTCTGTTGATGTGTACAGCCATGAAACAACTTTCAAACTACTCAGAATCATGTGGAAAGTTAACCTAAAGTGTTTCCATTAGGTTTGCAGTAAGTGCTTTGGTGTAAAATTGAAATGTATACTATTTGTATTGTCTAAGCATTGCATGCTCTGAGATAACAACTTTTTTGTGTTGATGTGTACAGCCATGAAACAACTTTCAAACATCTCATAATCATGTGGGAAGTTAACCTAAGGTGTTTCCATTAGGTTTGCTGTAGGAACTTTGGTGTAAAATTGAAATGTATACTACTTTTATGTCAAAGCATTCTATTCACTGTGAAATCAACTTCTTTGTCTTTATGTGCACAGGTATGAAACAACTTTCAGACATCTCAGAATCATGTGGGAAGTTAACCTAAGGTGCTTCCATTAGGTTTGCAGTAAGTGCTTTGGAGTAAAATTGAAATGTATACTATTTGTATTGTCTAAGCATTGCATGCACTGAGATAGCAACTTTTTTCTGTTCATGTGTACAGCCATGAAACAACTTTCAAACTACTCATAATCATGTGGAAAGTTAACCTAAGGTGTTTCCATTAGGTTTGCAGTAAGTGCTTTGGTGTAAAATTGAAATGTATACTATTTGTATTGTCTAAGCATTGCATGCACTGAGATAACAACTTTTTTCTGTTGATGTGTACAGCCATGAAACAACTTTCAAACTGCTCAGAATCATGTGGAAAGTTAACCTAAAGTGTTTCCATTAGGTTTGCAGTAAGTGCTTTGGTGTAAAATTGAAATGTATACTATTTGTATTGTCTAAGCATTGCATGCTCTGAGATAACAACTTTTTTGTGTTGATGTGTACAGCCATGAAACAACTTTCAAACTACTCATAATCATGTGGAAAGTTAACCTAAGGTGTTTCCATTAGGTTTGCAGTAAGTGCTTTGGTGTAAAATTGAAATGTATACTATTTGTATTGTCTAAGCATTGCATGCACTGAGATAACATCTTTTTTCTGTTGATGTGTACAGCCATGAAACAACTTTCAAACTACTCATAATCATGTGGGAAGTTAACCTAAGGTGTTTCCATTCGGTTTGCAGTAAGAACTTTGGTGTAAAATTGAGATGTATACTACCTTAATATCAGAGCTTAGTAGTACTGAGAAAGTAACTTTTTTGTCTTGATGAACTGAGGCATGAAACAACTTTAAACCTAGTCATACTCATCTGGGAAGTTAACCAAATGTGTTTGCATTAGGTTTGCAGTCAGGACGTTTGAGTACAATTGAAATGTATACTACTTTTATGTCAAAGCATTCTATTCTCTGTGAAATCAACTTTTTTGCCTTTATGTGCACAGGTATGAAACAACTTTCAGACATCACAGAATCATGTGGGAAGTTAACCTAAAGTGTTTCTTTAGGTTTGCAGTAAGTGCTTTGTTGTAAAATTGAAATGTATACTATTTGTATTGTCTAAGCATTGCATGCACTGAGATAACAACTTTTTTGTGTTGATGTGTACAGCCATGAAACAACTTTCAAACTATTCATAATCATGTGGGAAGTTAACCTAAGGTGTTTCCATTAGGTTTGCAGTAAGTACTTTGGTGTAAAATTGAAATGTATACTATTTGTATTGTCTAAGCATTGCATGCACTGAGATAACAACTGTTTTGTGTTGATGTGTACAGCCATGAAACAACTTTCAAACTACTCATAATCATGTGGAAAGTTAACCTAAGGTGTTTCCATTAAGTTTGAAGTAAGTGCTTTGGTGTAAAATTGAAATGTATACTATTTGTATTGTAAAAGCATTGCATGCACTGAGAAAACAACTTTTTTGTCTTGATGTGCACAGGTATCAAAAAACTTTCAGACATCTCAGAATCATGTGGGACGTTAATCTAAGTTGTTTCCATTAGGTTTGCAGTAAGTACTTTGGTGTAAAATTAAAATGTATACTATTTGTATTGTCTAAGCATTGCATGCACTGAGATAACAACTTTTTTGTGTTCATGTGTACAGCCATGAAACAACTTTCAAACTACTCATTATCATGTGGGAAGTTAACCTAAGGTGTTTCCATTAGTTTGCAGTAAGTACTTTGGTGTAAAATTCAGATGTGAAACTACCTTAATGTCAGAGCATATTAGTACTGAGAAAGTAACTTTTTTGTCTTGATGAACTGAGGCATGAATCAACTTTAAACCTAGTCATACTCATGTGGGAAGTTAACCAAATGTGTTTGCATTAGGTTTGCAGTCAGGACTGTTGAGTACAATTGAAATGTATACTACCTTTATGTGAAAGCATTCTATTCACTGTGAAATCAACTTTTTTGTGTTCATGTGCACAGGTATGAAACAACTTTCAGACATCTCAGAATCATGTGGGAAGTTAACCTAGAGCGTTTCCATTAGGTTTGCAGTAAGTGCTTTGTTGTAAAATTGAAATGTATACTATTTGTATTGTCTAAGCATTACATGCACTGAGTTAACAACTTTTTTGTGTTGATGTGTACAGCCATGAAACAACATTCCAACTACTCATAATCATGTGGGAAGTTAACCTAAGGTATTTCCATTAGGTTTGCAGTAAGTACTTTGGTGTAAAATTGAAATGTATACTATTTGTAGTGTCTAACCATTGCATGCACTCAGATAACAACTTTTTTGTGTTGATGTGTACAGCCATGAAACTACTTTCAAACTACTCATAATCATGTGGGAAGTTAACCTAAGGTGTTTCCATTAGTTAGCAGTAAGTACTTTGGTGTAAAATTGAGATGTATACTACCTTAATGTCAGAGCATAGTAGTACTGAGAAAGTAACTTTTTTCTCTTGATGAACTGAGGCATGAAACAACTTTAAACCTAGTCATATTCATCTGGGAAGTTAACCAAATGTGTTTGCATTAGGTTTGCAGTCAGGACGTTTGAGTACAATTGCAATGTATACTACTTTTATGTCAAAGCATTCTATTCACTGTGAAATCAACTTTTTTGTCTTTATGTGCACAGGTATGAAACAACTTTCAGACATCTCAGAATCATGTGGGAAGTTAACCTAAAGTGTTACCATTAGGTTTGCAGTAAGTACTTTGGCGTAAAATTGAAATGTATACTACTTTTATGTCAAAGCATTCTATTCACTGTGAAATCAACTTTTTTGTCTTTATGTGCACAGGTATGAAACAACTTTCAGGCATCTCAGAATCATGTGGGAAGTTAACCTAAGGTGTTTCCATTAGGTTTGCAGTAAGTGCTTTGGAGTAAAATTGAAATGTATACTATTTGTATTGTCTGAGCATTGCATGCACTGAGATAACAACTTTTTTCTGTTGATGTGTACAGCCATGAAACAACTTTCAAACTACTCAGAATCATGTGGAAAGTTAACCTAAAGTGTTTCCATTAGGTTTGCAGTAAGTACTTTGGTGTAAAATTGAGATGTATACTACCTTAATATCAGAGCTTAGTAGTACTGAGAAAGTAACTTTTTTGTCTTGATGAACTGAGGCATGAAACAACTTTAAACCTAGTCATACTCATCTGGGAAGTTAACCAAATGTGTTTGCTTTAGGTTTGCAGTAAGTGCTTTGGTGTAAAATTGAAATCTATACTATTTGTATTGTCGAAGCATTGCATGCACTGAGATAACAACTTTTTTGTGTTGATGTGTACAGCCATGAAACAACTTTCAAACTACTCATAATCATGTTGGAAGTTAACCTAAGGTGTTTCCATTAGGTTTGCTGTAAGAACTTTGGTGTAAAATTGAAATGTATACTATTTGTATTGTCTAAGCATTGCATGCTCTGAGATAACAACTTTTTTGTGTTGATGTGTACAGCCATGAAACAACTTTCAAACTACTCATAATCATGTGGAAACTTAACCTAAAGTGTTTCCATTAGGTTTGCAGTAAGTGCTTTGGTGTAAAATTGAAATGTATACTATTTGTATTGTCGAAGCATTGCATGCACTGAGATAACAACTTTTTTGTGTTGATGTGTACAGCCATGAAACAACTTTCAAACTACTCATAATCATGTGGGAAGTTAACCTAAGGTGTTTCCATTAGGTTTGCAGTAAGTGCTTTGGTGTAAAATTGAAATGTATACTATTTGTATTGTCTAAGCATTGCATGCACTGAGATAACATCTTTTTTCTGTTGATGTGTACAGCCATGAAACAACTTTCAAACTACTCATAATCATGTGGGAAGTTAACCTAAGGTGTTTCCATTAGGTTTGCAGTAAGTACTTTGGTGTAAATTTGAGATGTATACTACCTTAATATCAGAGCTTAGTAGTACTGAGAAAGTAACTTTTTTGTCTTGATGAACTGAGGCATGAAACAACTTTAAACCTAGTCATACTCATCTGGGAAGTTAACCATATGTGTTTGCATTAGGTTTGCAGTCAGGACGTTTGAGTACAATTGAAATGTATACTACTTTTATGTCAAAGCATTGTATTCACTGTGAAATCAACTTTTTTGTCTTTATGTGCACAGGTATGAAACAACTTTCAGACATCACAGAATCATGTGGGAAGTTAACCTAAAGTGTTTCATTAGGTTTGCAGTAAGTGCTTTGGTGTAAAATTGAAATGTATACTATTTGTATTGTCTAAGAATTGCATGCACTGAGATAACAACTTTTTTGTGTTGATGTGTACAGCCATGAAACAACTTTCAAACTATTCATAATCATGTGGGAAGTTAACTTAAGGTGTTTCCATTAGTTTTGCAGTAAGTACTTTGGTGTAAAATTGAAATGTATACTATTTGTATTGTCTAAGCATTGCATGCACTGAGATAACAACTGTTTTGTGTTGATGTGTACAGCCATGAAACAACTTTCAAACTACTCATAATCATGTGGAAAGTTAACCTAAGGTGTTTCCATTAAGTTTGAAGTAAGTGCTTTGGTGTAAAATTGAAATGTATACTATTTGTATTGTAAAAGCATTGCATGCACTGAGAAAACAACTTTTTTGTCTTGATGTGCACAGGTATCAAAAAACTTTCAGACATCTCAGAATCATGTGGGAAGTTAATCTAAGTTGTTTCCATTAGGTTTGCAGTAAGTACTTTGGTGTAAAATTAAAATGTATACTATTTGTATTGTCTAAGCATTGCATGCACTGAGATAACAACTTTTTTGTGTTGATGTGTACAGCCATGAAACAACTTTCAAACTACTCATTATCATGTGGGAAGTTAACCTAAGGTGTTTCCATCAGTTTGCAGTAAGTACTTTGGTGTAAAATTCAGATGTGTACTACCTTAATGTCAGAGCATATTAGTACTGAGAAAGTAACTTTTTTGTCTTGATGAACTGAGGCATGAAACAACTTTAAACCTAGTCATACTCATGTGGGAAGTTAACCAAATGTGTTTGCATTAGGTTTGCAGTCAGGACTGTTGAGTACAATTGAAATGTATACTACCTTTATGTCAAAGCATTCTATTCACTGTGAAATCAACTTTTTTGTGTTTATGTGCACAGGTATGAAACAACTTTCAGACATCTCAGAATCATGTGGGAAGTTAACCTAGAGCGTTTCCATTAGGTTTGCAGTAAGTGCTTTGTTGTAAAATTGAAATGTATACTATTTGTATTGTCTAAGCATTGCATGCACTGAGATAACAACTTTTTAGTGTTGATGTGTACAGCCATGAAACAACTTTCCAACTACTCATAATCATGTGGGAAGTTAACCTAAGGTGTTTCCATTAGGTTTGCAGTAAGTGCTTTGGTGTAAAATTGAAATGTATACTATTTGTATTGT
Organism: Mobula birostris; assembly: GCF_030028105.1. Taxonomy (NCBI): domain Eukaryota; kingdom Metazoa; phylum Chordata; class Chondrichthyes; order Myliobatiformes; family Myliobatidae; genus Mobula; species Mobula birostris. Next base: position 294,645 of record NW_027277559.1, read on the forward strand.
CTAAGCATTGCATGCACTGAGATAACAACTTTTTCGTGTTGATGTGTACAGCCATGAAACAACTTTCAAACTACTCATAATCATGTGGGAAGTTAACCTAAGGTGTTTCCATTAGGTTTGCTGTAAGAACTTTGGTGTAAAATTGAAATGTATACTACTTTTATGTCAAAGCATTCTATTCACTGTGAAATCAACTTTTTTGTCTTTATGTGCACAGGTATGAAACAACTTTCAGACATCTGAGAATCATGTGGGAAGTTAACCTAAGGTGTTTCCATTAGGTTTGCAGTAAGTGCTTTGGAGTAAAATTGAAATGTATACTATTTGTATTGTCTAAGCATTGCATGCTCTGAGATAACAACTTTTTTCTGTTGATGTGTACAGCCATGAAACAACTTTCAAACTACTCAGAATCATGTGGAAAGTTAACCTAAGGTGTTTCCATTAGGTTTGCAGTAAGTACTTTGGTGTAAAATTGAGATGTATACTACCTTAATATCAGAGCTTAGTAGTACTGAGAAAGTAACTTTTTTGTCTTGATGAACTGAGGCATGAAACAACTTTAAACCTAGTCATACTCATCTGGGAAGTAAACCAAATGTGTTTGCATTAGGTTTGCAGTCAGGACGTTTGAGTACAATTGAAATGTATACTACTTTTATGTCAAAGCATTCTATTCACTGTGAAATCAACTTTTTTGTCTTTATGTGCACAGGTATGAAACAACTTTCAGACATCTCAGAATCATGTGGGAAGTTAACCTAAAGTGTTACCATTAGGTTTGCAGTAAGTACTTTGGCGTAAAATTGAAATGTATACTACTTTTATGTCAAAGCATTCTATTCACTGTGAAATCAACTTTTTTGTCTTTATGTGCACAGGTATGAAACAACTTTCAGGCATCTCAGAATCATGTGGGAAGTTAACCTAAGGTGTTTCCATTAGGTTTGCAGTAAGTGCTTTGGAGTAAAATTGAAATGTATACTATTTGTATTGTCTAAGCATTGCATGCACTGAGATAACAACTTTTTTCTGTTGATGTGTACAGCCATGAAACAACTTTCAAACTACTCAGAATCATGTGGAAAGTTAACCTAAAGTGTCTCCATTAGGTCTGCAGTAAGTGCTTTGGTGTAAAATTGAAATGTATACTATTTGTATTGTCTAAGCATTGCATGCTCTGAGATAACAACTTTTTTGTGTTGATGTGTACAGCCATGAAACAACTTTCAAACTACTCATAATCATGTGGAAAGTTAACCTAAAGTGTTTCCATTAGGTTTGCAGTAAGTGCTTTGGTGTAAAATTGAAATGTATACTATTTGTATTGTCTGAGCATTGCATGCACTGAGATAACAACTTTTTTCTGTTGATGTGTACAGCCATGAAACAACTTTCAAACTACTCATAATCATGTGGGAAGTTAACCTAAGGTGTTTCCATTAGGTTTGCAGTAAGTACTTTGGTGTAAAATTGAGATGTATACTACCTTAATGTCAGAACATAGTAACACTGAGAAAGTAACTATTTTGTCTTGATGAATTGAGGCATGAAACAACTTTAAACCTACTCATACTCATGTGGGAAGTTAACCAAATGTGCTTGCATTAGGTTTGCAGTCAGGACTTTTGAGTACAATTGAAATGTATACTACTTTTATGTCAAAGCATTCTACTCACTGTGAAATCAACTTTTTTGTCTTTATGTGCACAGGTATGAAACAACTTTCAGACATCTCAGAATCATGTGGGAAGTTAATCTAAGTTGTTTCCATTAGGTTTGCAGTAAGTACTTCGGTGTAAAATTGAAATGTATACTATTTGTATTGTCTAAGCATTGCATGCACTGAGATAACAACTTTTTTGTGTTGATGTGTACAGCCATGAAACAACTTTCAAACTACTCATAACCATGTGGGGAGTTAACCTAAGGTGTTTCCATTAGTTAGCAGTAAGTACTTTGGTGTAAAATTGAGATGTATACTACCTTAATATCAGAGCTTAGTAGTACTGAGAAAGTAACTTTTTTGTCTTGATGAACTGAGGCATGAAACAACTTTAAACCTAGTCATACTCATCTGGGAAGTTAACCAAATGTGTTTGCATTAGGTTTGCAGTCAGGACGTTTGAGTACAATTGAAATGTATACTACTTTTATGTCAAAGCATTCTATTCACTGTGAAATCAACTTTTTTGTCTTTATGTGCACAGGTGTGAAACAACTTTCAGACATCACAGAATAATGTGGGAAGTTAACCTAAAGTGTTTCATTAGGTTTGCGGTAAGTGCTTTGGTGTAAAATTGAAATGTATACTATTTGTATTGTCTAAGCATTGCATACACTGAGATAACAACATTTTTGTGTTGATGTGTACAGCCATGAAACAGCTTTCAACCTACTCATAATCATGTGGGAAGTTAACCTAAGGTGTTTCCATTAGGTTTGCAGTAAGTACTTTGGTGTAAAATTGAAATGTATACTATTTGTATTGTCTAAGCATTGCATGCACTCAGATAACAACTTTTTTGTGTTGATGTGTACAGCCATGAAACAACTTTCAGACATCTCAGAATCATGTGGGAATTTAATCTAAGTTGTTTCCATTAGGTTTGCAGTAAGTACTTTGGCGTAAAATTGAAATGTATACTACTTTTATGTCAAAGCATTCTATTCACTGTGAAATCAACTTTTTTGTCTTTATGTGCACAGGTATGAAACAACTTTCAGGCATCTCAGAATCATGTGGGAAGTTAACCTAAGGTGTTTCCATTAGGTTTGCAGTAAGTGCTTTGGAGGAAAATTGAAATGTATACTATTTGTATTGTCTAAGCATTGCATGCACTGAGATAACAACTTTTTTGTGTTGATGTGTACAGCCATGAAACAACTTTCAAACTACTCATAATCATGTGGAAAGTTAACCTAAAGTGTTTCCATTAGGTTTGCAGTAAGTGCTTTGGTGTAAAATTGAAATGTATACTATTTGTATTGTCTAAGCATTGCATACACTGAGATAACAACTTTTTTGTGTTGATGTGTACAGCCATAAAACAACTTTCAAAGTACTCATAACCATGTGGGAAGTTAACCTAAGGTGTTTCCATTAGGTTTGCAGTAAGTGCTTTGGTGTAAAATTGAAATGTATAGTATTTGTATTGTCTAAGCATTGCATGCTCTGAGATAACAACTTTTTTGTGTTGATGTGTACAGCCATGAAACAACTTTCAAACTACTCATAATCATGTGGAAAGTTAACCTAAAGTGTTTCCATTGGGTTTGCAGTAAGTGCTTTGGTGTAAAATTGAAATGTATACTATTTGTAGTGTCGAAGCATTGCATGCACTGAGATAACAACTTTTTTGTGTTGATGTGTACAGCCATGAAACAACTTTCAAACTACTCATAATCATGTGGAAAGTTAACCTAAGGTGTTTCCATTAAGTTTGAAGTAAGTGCTTTGGTGTAAAATTGAAATGTATACTATTTGTATTGTAAAAGCATTGCATGCACTGAGAAAACAACTTTTTTGTCTTGATGTGCACAGGTATCAAAAAACTTTCAGACATCTCAGAATCATGTGGGAAGTTAATCTAAGTTGTTTCCATTAGGTTTGCAGTCAGTACTTTGGTGTAAAATTAAAATGTATACTATTTGTATTGTCTAAGCATTGCATGCACTGAGATAACAACTTTTTTGTGTTGATGTGTACAGCCATGAAACAACTTTCAAACTACTCATTATCATGTGGGAAGTTAACCTAAGGTGTTTCCATTAGTTTGCAGTAAGTACTTTGGTGTAAAATTCAGATGTGTACTACCTTAATGTCGGAGCATATTAGTACTGAGAAAGTAACTTTTTTGTCTTGATGAACTGAGGCATGAAACAACTTTAAACCTAGTCATACTCATGTGGGAAGTTAACCAAATGTGTTTGCATTAGGTTTGCTGTCAGGACTGTTGAGTACAATTGAAATGTATACTACCTGTATGTCAAAGCATTCTATTCAATGTGAAATCAACTTTTTTGTGTTTATGTGCACAGGTATGAAACAACTTTCAGACATCTCAGAATCATGTGGGAAGTTAACCTAGAGCGTTTCCATTAGGTTTGCAGTAAGTGCTTTGTTGTAAAATTGAAATGTATACTATTTGTATTGTCTAAGCATTGCATGCACTGAGATAACAACTTTTTTCTGTTGATGTGTACAGCCATGAAACAACTTTCCAACTACTCATAATCATGTGGGAAGTTAACCTAAGGTGTTTCCATTAGGTTTGCAGTAAGTACTTTGGTGTAAAATTGAGATGTATACTACCTTAATGTCAGAACATAGTAACACTGAGAAAGTAACTATTTTGTCTTGATTGATTGAGGCATGAAACAACTTTAAACCTACTCATACTCATGTGGGAAGTTAACCAAATGTGTTTGCATTAGGTTTGTAGTCAGGACTTTTGAGTACAATTGAAATGTATACTACTTTTATGTCAAAGCATTCTATTCACTGTGAAATCAACTTTTTTGTCTTTATGTGCACAGGTATGAAACAACTTTCAGACATCTCAGAATCATGTGGGAAGTTAATCTAAGTTGTTTGCACTAGGTTTGCAGTAAGTACTTCGGCGTAAAATTGAAATGTATACTATTTGTATTGTCTAAGCATTGCATGCACTGAGATAACAACTTTTTTGTGTTGATGTGTACAGCCATGAAACAACTTTCAAACTACTCATAACCATGTGGGGAGTTAACCTAAGGTGTTTCCATTAGTTAGCAGTAAGTACTTTGGTGTAAAATTGAGATGTATACTACCTTAATATCAGAGCTTAGTAGTACTGAGAAAGTAACTTTTTTGTCTTGATGAACTGAGGCATGAAACAACTTTAAACCTATTCATACTCATCTGGGAAGTTAACCAAATGTGTTTGCATTAGGTTTGCAGTCAGGACGTTTGAGTACAATTGAAATGTATACTACTTTTATGTCAAAGCATTCTATTCGCTGTGAAATCAACTTTTTTGTCTTTATGTGCACAGGTGTGAAACAACTTTCAGAAATCACGGAATAATGTGGGAAGTTAACCTAAAGTGTTTCATTAGGTTTGCAGTAAGTGCTTTGGTGTAAAATTGAAATGTATACTATTTGTATTGTCTAAGCATTGCATACACTGAGATAACAACATTTTTGTGTTGATGTGTACAGCCATGAAACAACTTTCAACCTACTCATAATCATGTGGGAAGTTAACCTAAGGTGTTTCCATTAGGTTTGCAGTAAGTACTTTGGTGTAAAATTGAAATGTATTCTATTTGTATTGTCTAAGCATTGCATGCACTCAGATAACAACTTTTTTGTG